>NC_135555.1:11931245-12161245 GCF_964340395.1 Glandiceps talaboti | reverse complement strand
GGAACAAAACAAATTGAAATAGTCGAAATGATCTCTGTTTATCAAGTATTTTGGCGCATAATTTAGCAACATACCTATTTCAGAACGACAAGGCTTAACGTTCACAAATTCTGGCGGCTAAAACTATCTAATGAAAACTTAATGCATGTAAAATGTCAGCGAAAATTGTTGACGTGTAAGAACGTCAGGCTTATACATTAAAAATGATTATTTCGAGTATAAAACTACATGGCCATTGCAGCTGAGAAAAATTCGTCAACGTTAGGTATTTTCAGTGAACTTCACACAGAGTGACCAAAATTCTGGAATGGTATATTTTGTCTTTCGTTTTGTCTAAAGCAATGTCTAGATCTCTGCTCAGTTCTCACAATGAAATACAACTTAACAAAGGTGTCTATAAAGAGAACACATTTCTACGTATAGGTCATTCGTGGACACCTATACATTGTATATCATTCGTTCGATTCTGTGAATGGACTCTTCGCTGTCTCTCCGAATTTGTACTGTCTTTCTGCTTTTGCGCTATTTGCCTAGAGCATATGGCTATAATTACCTACATGGCTTTCAAATAAATCTAAAATATGTCAAAATAATGATGAAGGAAATATAACGTACATAACATATTTACATGTAATTTCATTACATATGGCAGTTTAGAATCAATTCTGTGAATGGTCACCGACTGAAATGCAAGGCCATAGAAGTGATATATTTTGTTAACTCGGATGTAGATGATCTTAGCGTAGCAACAAATTTGTGCACAACTATTTATATATAGTCTATTATATAAGGTGATGATTTATAAGTGTCTTGGTTTTACTATATCAATGTTATATAGTTCTCTAAGACATTAATATAAACGTTGAAGATGATCAGTTGAAATCTCTGAGTAGACATGAATATGAATTGTGTAATTTTGCAATTGGTGTAGATTTGAAATACCTTGATACATGAATTACACGATGAAAATGTCAATAAGGGATAGCAGATTCTAAAAGCGGCGAATTGTGCAAACTGCTTGTGGTTTGGAGTCATGATGTTTACATGCAGCGCGTTATACTTTACTAGGAAACAAGATATGACGTGTCATGTCAACAGTTCTGAGCCCCAGTCCAGGTCGGTCAGCTGCCACCGTGAAGATGCAATGTAACGTACGGTCTTGTAAAGCTGGTTTTAAATATTGGTTTCATTCAGATTATCTATCAAATTATCTCGTTAGTTTATTGAAGACATCAGATGTTGAGTTTTGGAATGCCGACCAGTCTATTTTAATTCGGGAAAAACCAATTGTGCGTAACTTTGATACACCAGAGTATGTGAAAAACGTTCATCCACGACCATTAGAGGTTGTCTGGTGTAGAACACGTAAATAATACACCGGAGTGGTCGAGTCACCGGTGAGTATGTCTCACATTTATTGTGTTTTGTCCTCATTTAGTATGCATTTACTGTTGGTTCTTTGGCAGATTCAACATTTTATATGAACTATACAGTTTCGCTTTTGTTCTTTATAAAGAAGAGAGCAAAAATCGAGAGATATACACACATACGATTATATATAATGTTTGTTTATTACATACATCAGCACACGAGTACAAGCCTGCCTCAGTGGGTGGACGGTCCGGGGTGGACGGAGCCGCGATACAGACACCGGCGATACAGATTTACAGCCTGTATGCTAGACTTGTCCGTTTGTGTGTGGATGAACCTCTGTTTACCCAGATTAAAGTCGAAGATTTAACGACATCAAACAGCTTTCTTTGGGGCTAGTGCGTGTTGGATTGACTACTTGCAATATAGAATTCTCGCCAAAACGCCGTAGACCACCATCGACTGCTTCGGGGAATTCACCCATCGCACAATTCTTCGAATTTAGACGGACGGTCTAATTCTCAGAATCACATTGTATATATTACATGTATTACCTTTAAATGGTTGATCGAAATGTCTGCTCAGGTGTGTTACTTTTAGGATATGTTAAAATTCATTGGAAAAAAAGAAAAGAAAAGAAAATCCAGCATTTTCTTTACATATTACCCTTTGTTCATAGCACGGATACCACACGCTGTAAGTGCGACGGCCGAACAACATTGTGATTGTGCACCGCGACCCCATACCACGTACACCACGACCTCGGGCCATACAGTATCTGTGTTATACACGAAAACTCAGACCTCATTTCAGTGCTCTAATATCAAACTTACAAATTTATATTTCGTGAGATGGCAGATGAAACTGAAGTAACAACGAAGTTTTTAAGTTTATTTTTTTTCGATGATTATGAAACGAAGAGATGATTTTACATGTGAAAACTACTACCAGTACCAGTGACGGTGATCTGGTGTGTGAGTGTACTGATCAGTGAACACTATGCCAACGTGATGCAGGAAAAGGGGTCAAATTTGTATCTAATATAAGCTACTCAACAAATGCATAAATCATGCATTTGTTGAGTAGCTTATATTACATACAAATTTATATAACCACACAGGAAAAGACAAACAAAAAAACAAACAAACATGGGTACCAAGACGAAAAATGAACATACACAACACATGTGACAAGATGTCATCGCCTTTCATATGTGGGCAGTAAACCTGTGTTTATTTGACATCATCCAAAATTTGTTATATGCACTAAATTAGACATATATACAGAGTACATAAAATGATAAATATACAAGTTTGGGAAATATTTTCATATTCTCGAAATTCATAATAAGTTGACCTTCTAAAGCAAAGTTGGCGAAAGAATACTGCTGCATGCAGTTTACATCCGGGTATAGTCAGTAACTACTGTATGTTGCTTTGTATACTCATAACTTGTCCATATTATGACGTCATTTGTCTAATATATCTAAGTTTTAAAAGTGAAAAGTAAAATAAATAATGAAAATCAAAATATGGTTATGATTGCCACGTGAGATAGTCTGGCCAACTTACTACACGACACTTTCTTTCCTTAACGCACACCATCAATTCAGGCTATACACGTGAAATAGGGATTGTTATGGATGTTTCACCTGGTAAAATTACCTTTAGGTATACCAGACTTATTTATACTAGTAACAGAGACACAGAAGTGAATAATTATCATAGTGTCCCTGTAAACAAATAAACTTTCTTATAAATTTCACATTTTCTCAGTAATAGTTCATTGAAGCTTGTGGTTATTCTTGTACACTTACATGACGTCACGAATGTAGTCAGGTGTGTGCCAATACCGAGAAACAGTGGTAAGCCCCTGGACCGCTTCTCGGACTTAGTAGAGAGACACATCAGGTATTGTTTCTCGGACTGTTTCTCGGACTTTTAACAATGTACAACCAGTGTGCGTACCACTAGTAGTAGTTTTGTCTAACCATTATTTTAAAATTCTTACAATATTTTTTATGGTCGACTTTTTTATCCTAGACAAGATTATATCATCTTTATAAACTTTGGATAGGTCAATCTGATTGAAATGAGACTTAGGTACAAAATTAAATACACCAATTCATTCACATATATCAACTTTATCATGTGTGTGGTATACTTGAGAGTAATATCCTAGTCCTAGGAAATTCTCTGTCGTTCATTGTTGTTTGATTTGCTTCGGCCGTCAGTACACAACTTACGAAGTGTTTAAAGTAGAAACAAATCAAGTGTCACACCGTACTCTAAGTTGGAGGCTCGTTCTTACTTTAATGCATCCTGAAATGGCGATGATTTTAGCAAAATTTAGATGTTAGAAAAAAACATTGGCGTTGTGTTGTGTTGTTTTGTTTTGTCTGTCTGTCTGTCTGTCTGTCTGTCTGTCTGTCTGTCTGTCTGTCTGTCTGTCTGTCTGTCTGTCTGTCTGTCTGTCTGTCTGTCTGTCTGTCTGTCTGTCTGTCTGTCTGTCTGTTTGCTTGTTTGTTTGTAGGTTTGTTGGTTTCTGTTTAATTTGTTGTTAAATTCCAAGCAAACATCAAGTCCAAGGAGCATAAAAACACACAAAAACATTCCAATGAAAATAAAAAATGAAGGAGACAGATTCTGCGGAGTAAATACGTCACATCTGGTGAAGAGTCGAACTATATACTTGTCGCATAGTTTGGTTGGTCGATCGATAGTACGTCATAACGGTTAAAAGCATTTCACGCTGTATTTGTTTGAAATTGTTTTTGATAAATATTATGGAATATGGAAAAAATAATTATATGATCATGTCCCCAGTAATAGTAAAATGAAAATCAGGCCAAAAAAATATAAAAAGCCTACAGCATGTGGTAGGTGATCACCCATGATCCAAGTACTAACAACGCCCGACACAGCTTCACTTCGGTGAACGGACGCGAACCGTTTTTTTTCTACGTAGTGTGGCCGTAGACAAATATTACAGTTAAAAATCCAAGATTTAAAAACTAGTGATTTAAATACCTGCTTGAAATTACAAAAAAATGTTTTGTAAAAGAAGTTATCTGATTCGAAAAAAAAATACAAACTGCAGTTTCAACTTGAAAGGCGCCAAAATGTACTTCTTCAATACTACATACTACATACTACCATACTTCTTCTAATAATATATGATGAAAGAATCTCCAAAAATGAGGTTTGGATTTGTTTTGTGGAGAATAAGATTATCAGATTTACTAAGTCTTACATTGTTAAGAAACATATATTTCTGATTTTGTAATTTTCCCTGAGATCATATATCTCCATTTGAAGATCACAAACAGGAAGTGGCTACTTATATTCTATTATCTCTTTACATCATCATGTCTGTTTTTAACTTGTTGTCATGGTAACTAAACATATCGTAAGTTTTGTGGGGTGGTTATTTGATGATGGTTTGTTCAACTCTGATATGATTGTGTTGAAGGTGATTTAAAATCGGTAAAAAAGATAAACACACCCATACACACCTCAAACGGAGTGACCCACCGGTACGAGTCGTATAATAACTTTATAAGTCGTGCAAGGCTCGGACGTTACCTAGTCATAAATTAAAAGTCACTATTACATTATACGTGAAGGAATGAAAATGACATATCACCGGACATCAAATTTCTATGTTTGCTATTCAAATAGAACACCCTGGAATAAACCAGGGAGTCACACTTAAATGATTCATCATTTTGGTCTTATGAAAGAGTGAATATGAATTCACCAAGTCATGATTAAAATGTGAGTATTTATATTTGGAATTAATAGAAACGAAACATCGACGAAGTTAAGACAACAAAACAAGAAATTGGTCAAATTGTCACTGACAAAATCAAAATGTTATGAAAGTCATCAGCAAAACTATTATATATATAAATGTGATAAGCATTCTAATGGCAAATGTACGTACTGTAGCCGGAAACGGAACCTTTGAAGAGACCATTTGGTATGAGTAAGAAATTCAGCGTACAATTGCCATTTCCCATCTGTCGGGCAATGAACTGTAGTTTCAGGTGAAACTAATTTGTATTCAATAAGGAAGGAATGTTGTTTCAGAAATAATGGTAGAAAAGAAATTGGAATGATTTTTTTATTGCAGGTTCAATGAACCTTTTCCTGTGATACATATGAACACCTTACTCTTAGCGCCTCTAGTGACGAGCGCCATCTACGACAAAAAGTAACCGATGAATTTCATTCTTCATCTTGCGCAATTCATGTGGTAAAATTTACATAAATATTCTAACGAACTGTGTAGAAATAAACTAAAACCTACATTAATTTTAAAACATTTAGTTTGTCCAGATAAAATCAAACAGATTTAACAATCACGTTATGATTTTAGAAGAAAAAATTTATATTGTTTCAAGTTTAGTTTCGGTTTCGGACTCGTGCAGATTACGTAAGACATTGGAATTCGACAGACATATACATGTATCTGTTCGAAGACGTAATATAATGTTTGTTTACAACATACATCGCACACCAATCATTCATCACACGATCGAGTACATATACGAGCCTGCCTCAGCGAGTGGACGGAGCCAATCCCGGGAGGCGATATAGACCCTTGGATACAAACGTACAGTCTTTCTATCTATCCAAATTTAAGTCTGAGATTTAACGAAATTAGACAGATGTTTTCGAGACTGGTGCGTATTATCTCCTTGTTGGATTGACTTCTTACAATATATATCTATAACACCTTGCCCTAATGAAATGTTATAGCATACTAGTACCATCGACTCTTTCGGGGAATTCACCTGAAGTATGTCTAATTCTCTGAATCCCATTATATGTTTTAACTTATGTAACATGGTTGATTGAAATATGTAAACACTTGTATTACTCTTAATATATTAAAATACGTTGATGAAAATAAAGAAAACATTCCAACATTTTCATAACATTAGTACACCAGGTCCTGTTCACGGATCGGAATTATCACACTGTAAGTGCAACGGCAGAACAACATTGTGCACCGCGATCGACCCCATACCATGTACACCACGACCTCGGGCCATACAGTATCTGTGTTATACACGAAACCTTATACCTCAATAGCATTTCACTGCTTTTATATCAAACTGGAGTAACAACGAAGTTTTTAAGTTTATTAGTTTTGTTCGTATAAAACAGAGAGATGTGCACGTGGTTTTACATGTAAAAACCAACCACTGTCAGTGCCACCGTACCATAGATCCTACACGTGCCATGCCCATGGCATCACCTGATATGTGCATGCTCTCGTCAAATCAGTGAACACTGTGCCAACGTGATGCAAGACAAAGGGTCCCAAGTTTTTAGGTAAGCTACTCAACGCGTGAATAAATCACTTATATGACTACACAGAAAAAGACAAAAAGGGGGCGGCATAAATTTAAGCTAAAGACGAATAAAGAACAATCATAGATAAGGGTGTGTTCTCACAAGAACTTTCTATGTGGGCAATCAACCTGTGAAATCATCCAATACTTGTTATATATGCCCTAAAGTAGAAAAAGGTACCAATGATTATTAAACTATATAATTGTTTGAAATATTTTCACAGTCTCACAATTTATGATAATTTGACCTCAGTTGCTAAGCAACACTTGGTGATAGAAAACTGTTACATGCAGTATATATTCGGGTACACGCATAGACGTTACATCATAAAATCATAAATCATACTTGACAAAACTATGACGCCATTGTCTAATATATTAAGCATTGTGTCAAAGTGTAAGGTCAGCATAAATAAAGAAATGAAAAGTCAAAATATGGTTATGATTGCCACTTCAGATAGTCTGGCCAACTTACTACACGACATTACTTCGTGTCCTTAGTGCACACCATCAATTCTGGCTATACACGTGAAATAGGGATTGTCATGGATGTTTCACCAGGTAAAATTACCTTTAGGTATACCAGACTTATTTATACTCGTAACAGAGACACAGAAGTGAATAATTATCATAGTGTCCCTGTAAACAAATAAACTTTCTTTTAAATTTCACATTTTCTCAGTAATAGTTTATTGAAGCTTGTGGTTATTCTTGTACACTTACATGACGTCACGAATGTAGTCAGGTGTGTGCCAATACCGAGAAACAGCGGTAAGCCCCTGGACCGCTTCTCGGACTTAGTAGAGAGACACATCAGGTATTGTTTCTCGGACTGTTTCTCGGACTTTTAACAATGTACAACCAGTGTGCGTACCACTAGTAGTAGTTTTGTCTAACCATTATTTTAAAATTCTTACAATATTTTTTATGGTCGACTTTTTTATCCTAGACAAAATTACATCATCTTTATAAACTTTGGATGGGTCAATCTGATTGAAGTGAGACTTAGGTAAAAAACCAAATACACCAATCTAGTCACAGATACATATATCAATTTTATCATGCACGTGCTATACTTGAGAGTAATATCCTAGTCCTAGGAAATGCTCTGTCGTGCATTGTTGTTTGATTTGCTTCGGCCGTCAGTACACAACTTACGAAGTTTTTAAAGTAGAAACAAATCAAGTGTCATACCGTGCTCTAAGTTGGAGGCTCGTTGTTACTGTAATGCATCCTGAAATGGCGATGATTTTAGCAAAATTTCGATGTTAGAAAAAAACATTGGCGTTGTGTTGTTTTGTTTTGTCTGTCTGTCTGTCTGTCTGTCTGTCTGTCTGTCTGTCTGTCTGTCTGTCTGTCTGTCTGTCTGTCTGTTTGTTTGTTTGTTTGTTTGTTTGTTTGTTTGTTTGCTTGTTTGTTTGTTTGTTTGTAGGTTTGTTGGTTTCTGTTCAATTTGTTGTTAAATTCCAAGCAAACACTGGACCATGGAGCATAATCACACACAAAAACATTCCAATGAAAATAAAAAATGAAGGAGACAGATTCTGCGGAGTATATGCATACGTCACGTCTGGTGAAGAGTCGAACTATCGAGTGTCGCATAGTTTGATTGGTTGATCGATAGTACGTCATAACGGTTAAAAGCATTTCACGCTGTATTTGTTGAAAATCAGGCCAAAAGAATATAAAAAGCCTACAGCACGTGGTATATTCCCAGGTGATCACCCATGATCCAAGTACTAACAACGCCCGACACAGCTTCACTTCGGTGAACGGACGCGAACCGGTTTTTTTCCTACGTAGTGTGGCCGTAGACAAATATTACAGTTAAAAATCCAAACTAGTGATTTAAATACCTGCTTGAAATTACAAAAAAATGTTTTGTAAAAGAAGTTATCTGATTCGAAAAAAAAATACAAACTGCAGTTTCAACTTGAAAGGCGCCAAAATGTACTTCTTCAATACTACATACTACATACTACCATACTCCAAAAATGAGGTTTGGATTTGATTTGTGGAGAATAAGATTATCAGATTTACTAAGTCTTACACTGTTAAGAAACATATATTTCTGATTTTGTAATTTTCCCTGAGATCATATATCTCCATTTGAAGATCACAAACAGGAAGTGGCTACTTATATTCTATTATCTCTTTACATCATCATGTCTGTTTCTAACTTGTTGTCATGGTAACTAAACATATCGTAAGTTTTGTGGAGTGGTTATTTAATGATGGTTTGTTCAACTCTGATATGATTGTGTTGAAGGTGATTTAAAATCGGTAAAAAAAGATAAACACACCCATACACACCTCCGACGGCGTGACCCACCGGTACGAGTCGTATAATAACTTTATAAGTCGTGCAAGGCTCGGACGTTACCTAGTCATAAATTAAAAGTCACTATTACATTATACGTGAAGGAATGAAAATGACATATCACCGGACATCAAATTTCTATGTTTGTTATTCAAATAGAACACCTTGGAATAAACCAGGGAGTCACACTTAAATGATTCATCGTTTTTTGTCTTATGAAAAAGTGAATATGAATTCACCATGTCATGATTAAAATGTATGTATTTATATTTGGAATTAATAGAAACGAAACATCGACGAAGTTAAGACAACAAAACAAGAAATTAGTCAAATTGTCACTGACAAAATCAAAATGTTATGAAAGTCATCAGCAAAACTATTATATATAAATGTGATAAGCATTCTAATGGCAAATGTACGTACTGTAGCCGGAAACGGAAACTTTGAAGAGACCATTTGGTATGAGTAAGAAATTCAGCGTACAATTGCCATTTCCCATCTGTCGGGCAATGAACTGTAGTTTCAGGTGAAACTAATTTGTATTCAATAAGGAAGGAATGTTGTTTCAGAAATAATGGTAGAAAAGAAATTGGAATGATTTTTTTATTGCAGGTTCAATGAACCTTTTCCTGTGATACATATCAACACCTTACTCTTAGCGCCTCTAGTGACGAGCGCCATCTACGACAAAAAGTAACCGATGAATTTCATTCTTCGTTTTGTGCAATTCATGTGGTAAAATTTACATAAATATTCTAACGAACTGTGTAGAAATAAACTAAAACATTTAGTTTGTTCAGATAAAATCAATCAGATTTAACAATCACTTCATGATTTTAGAAGAAAAAATGTATATAGTTTCAAGTTTAGTTTCGGTTTCGCACTCGTGCAGATTACGTAAGACATTGGAATTCGACAGACATATACGTGTATCTGTTCGAAGACGTAATATAATGTTTGTTTACAACATACATCGCACACCAATCATTCATCACACGATCGAGTATATATACGAGCCTGCCTCAGCGAGTGGACGGAGCCAATCCCGGCTTTAATCCGTTTGTGGTTGAACCTCTATCTATCCAAATTTAAGTCGTAGACTTAACGAAATTAGACAGATTTTTTCGAGACTGGTGCGTATTATCTCCTTGTTGGATTGACTTCTTACAATATATATCTATAACACCTTGCCCTAATGAAATGTTATAGCATACTAGTACCATCGACTCTTTCGGGGAATTCACCTGAAGTATGTAGGTGGACGGTCTAATTCTCTGATTCCTATTATATGTTTTAACTTATGTAACATGGTTTGATTGAAATATGTAAACACTTGTATTACTCTTAGATATATTGAAATACGTTGATGAAAATAAAGAAAACATTCCAACATTTTCATAACATTAGTACACCTGTTCACGGATCGGAATTATCACACTGTAAGTGCGACGGCAGAACAACATTTAGTCTATCAGCTAGCCCTCGGATGTTCTTCCGATAAAGTACGACACACAGCCGAACAACGCTATCGAGGATGGAACATCCGAGTCGGACAAGCCCTCACATGCGAACTTCGTTCGCTTATAGTTATAGCATCGAAAGAAAGCCCGAACGTCTAGCAGCAAGACTAAACAACATTGTGCACCGCGATCGACCCCATACCATGTACACCACGACCTCGGACTATACAGTATCTGTGTTATACACGAAACCTCATACCTCACTAGCATTTCACTGCTTTTATATCAAACTGGAGTAACAACGAAGTTTTTAGGTTTATTAGTTTTGTTCGTATAAAACAGAGATGTGCACGTGATTTTACATGTAAAAACCAACCAGCACTGTCAGTGTCACCGTACCATAGATCCTACACGTGCCATGCCCATGGCATGACCTGATATGTGCATGCTCTCGTCAAATCAGTGAACACTGTGCCAACGTGATGCAAGACAAAGGGTCCCAAGTTTTTAGGTAAGCTACTCAACGCGTGAATAAATCACTTATATGACTACACAGAAAAAGACAAACAAAAGGGCGGCATAAATTTAAGCTAAAGACGAATAAAGAACAATCATAGATAAGGGTGTGTTCTCACAAGAACTTTCTATGTGGGCAATCAACCTGTGAAATCATCCAATACTTGTTATATATGCCCTAAAGTAGAAAAAGGTACCAATGATTATCAAACTATATAAGTGTTTGAAATATTTTCACAGTCTCACAATTTATGATAATTTGACCTCAGCTGCTAAGCAACACTTGGTGATAGAAAACTGTTACATGCAGTATATATTCGGGTACACGCATAGACGTTACATCATAAAATCATAAATCATACTTGACAAAACTATGACGTCACTGTCTAATATATTAAGCATTGTGTCAAAGTGTAAGGTCAGCATAAATAGATAAATGAAAAGTCAAAATATGGTTATGATTGCCACTTCAGATAGTCTGGCCAACTTACTACACGACATTACTTCGTGTCCTTAGTGCACACCATCAATTCTGGCTATACACGTGAAATAAGGATTGTTATGGATGTTTCACCTGGTAAAATTACCTTTAGGTATACCACACTTATTTATACTAGTAACAGAGACACAGAAGTGGGTAATCACATAGTGTCCCTGTAAACAAATACACTTTCTTTTAAATTTCACATTTTCTCAGTAATAGTTCATTGAAGCTTGTGGTTATTCTTGTACATTGAATACTACATGACGTCACGGATGTAGTCAGGTGTGTGCCAATACCGAGAAACAGCGGTAAGCCCCTGGACCGCTTCTCGGACTTAGTAGAGAGACACATCACAGGTATATCCCTGAACTGTTTCTCGGACTTTGGACAATATACGATAAGTGAGCATAATATTTTCGTCGAACGATTGTTTTACATTATTCTTACAATGCTTTGTGTGTTGGACCTTTTACCCTAGATAAGATTACATCATCTTTATAAACTTTGGATGGGTCAATCTGATTGAAGTGAGACTTAGGTATAAAACTAAATACACCAATTCATTCACAGATATCAACTTTATCACGTGCGTACGTGGTATACTGGAGAGTAATATCCTAGGCAATGATCTGCCGTTAATTACTGTGATCTACCAGCAGATTTTAAAAAACAGTGGTTCCAGAGTTATTTTCAAAAGTAAATTGGAACAATAATACATGTTCGTCTAAATCTATAATTTACTGTGGCATAGTTTAATCAAGTATGCAAGAATTCATTATCCGATAGGCATGTTTTATTGTTATGTAAATGATATTCAGATTTGTAAGTTTTTCGATACATTCTTGCTGAGTGTAATATTGTAAATGCGTAGTGACGTCTCATTAGCTCTGTTAGAGACATTTGTCTTGTCCTTCACTATTGTATTTCTAGTACAGTGTCTGTAAGTATACATTTATTATTCATAATGAAATTAAAGCAATGCAACGCAATGCAACGCAACGCAACACAACGCAACACAACACAACACAACACAACACAACACAACACAATTGCAACACAACACAACACAACACAACACAACACAACACAACACAACACAATACAATACAATACAATACAATACAATACCAGACAATACAATACAATACAATACAATACAATACAACACAATACAATACAATACAATACAATACAATACAATACAATACAATACAATACAATACAATACAATACAATACAATACAATACAATACAATACAATACAATACAATACAATACAATACAATAATTAAATTGCGCCGACGTCACTACGCAACTTACAAACTTAACAAGACGCATATGGGACGAGCGGCAGCTAGGCCAATATGACGACTGGGGAGAGTACTCAAGAGACAATCCTCGTAGTGTTTCTTACTTGTCTGTGGTTACTCATACACCTTTTCATATAGACAAACCATTGATCGCTGCAAACACCGCAAAACATGTTTCTCTTTAATATTCAATGAGAGTCCATATAGGCTAGGACAAACCATTGACTGATGTGCTCATTTGAATACGTCAGTCACACTGGTTACGCCTACCTTGGGTACAAGTACCAATATAACACATATTGTACACAATCAATGTGTAAAATAACATATTTCATAGATTATATTAACTGGGATTTGTAAATGCTATAGACCCCTACAAGGACCCAAATTTTAAATTAAAAGTTATTCAAGGAATAAAAATGAACGTCTACAGCACGTGGTATTCCCAGGCGGTCTCCCATCCAAGTACTAACCACGCCCGACGTAGCTTTACTTCGGTGATCGGACGAGAACCGGTTTTTTCTACGTAGTGTGGCCGTAGACAGTTACAATGGTTAAATATTACAATATAAGAAATTAGTGACTCGTTTAACATATACTTGAAAATACATAAAAACTGTTTTATGAAGGAATTAATCTGGATCGAAAAAAAATCACAAAAATTGTAGTTACAACTTGAAAGGTATCAACGTGTATATTTCTTCCAATACACAAACTCTGTAAACATCGCCAACCATGACGTAAATAAAAGACGTAAATAAAAAAAAAAGTCTCACAGGGTGTGTAACTTTCATGAACTGAATCTCGATTTGACGGATCACAAACAGGAAGTGACGCGACGACATGCAGTCTCTTTACAACATCATGTCATTTGTATTGTTTTTAATTTGTTGTCATGGTACTTAAAGATATCGTACTTTTTATACAATATTTTTTAATGATCTGTTCAACTCTGATATAGTTGTGTTGAAGATGATGTAAGCTTAGAATTGACAGAACCAACACACCCATAAGCTTACAGCACACCTCTGTGGACACAACCGGTACGGGTCACGGTGTAAAGCTTAGACGTTGCCTAGTCACATAGTGACTCCGTGAAACCGTCACAACGCCGGACATACACTTTTCTATGCTCTCTTTTTTTAAATAATAAAACCATTCATGAAGTAAATCTTAGGTTCAATTTAAAAGACCAAATGATTCATTTTAGTGGGCGTGACAAAAGAGTGAAAGAAATGAAACTACCATCATGTCACGTTGGAATTTGTGAATTCCCATCTTGAATAGAAACGAAAACACCAACGACGACAAACAAGAAATTTGAAAAATTATTATAGATATAGAAAAAATCAAATATAAGGAGTCATCAGAAAAATCATAATAAGTATTATAATGATATACTTGTACGTAACCGGAAACACCCTTTCATTAGAATTCATCAGCTCATACATACAATTACCATTTCCCATTTGTAGGGCAATGAACTGTGGTTTCAGGTAAAACTAATTTGTATTCAATAAGGAAGCAACGTTGTTTCAGAAATGATGATAGAAAAGAAATTAGAGTGTGATTTTTATTGCAGGTTCAATGAACCTTTTCCTGCGACAACTTGACTTAACTGCTCCTAGCGCCTTGAGTGACGAGCGCCATCTACGACAAAAAGTAACCGATGAATTTCTAGGCAGTATTTTGTTTGATTTTTTTTGTTTTGTGTTTTTTTTAATGAATAATATGAAATAAAGAATAAAAAAATAAGTTGCAGAATCATATCTCGAGTAATAGTAAAGTTAAGAGTTATTCAAGAAATAAAAGAGAAAAGCCTACAGCATGTGGTATTCTCAGTACTAGCCAACCAAGTACTGACCACTCCTGAAGCATACAGCTTCACTTCGGTGATCGCACGAGAACCGCGGTGTACGTATTCTTTACGTAGTATGGCCGTCGGCAGGTGTCACTGGTAAAAACCCAACATTAAAACTCGTTTACATGTAATACCCACTAGGAAATACATAAAGATAGTTTTGAAAGAATTTATCTGATCAAAAAATCACAAATGTAGTTACAACTTGAAGAGCGTCAACGTGTATACTTCTTCCATCTATATGTATAATTAAACATGTCAAGCAAAGACGTTTAAACGAAAAAGTAGAATTTCTCAGGGAAGAATAAAATGGTCAATTTAATGTATTTATTTTGATTATGTAATTTTCCCTGATATGATATACATGTATCTCGATTTGCAGATCACAAACGTTAACAGGAAGTGTCGTGAAATGTGTTATTATCCCTTCCATACACCATCGTGTCATTTTCACTACTGGTAAAAAAGGCTGTCATGGTAACTGAAGATATCCGAAGTTTTGTGGAGTGATTATTGAATGGTCTGGTCAACTTTGATATGATTGTGTTGAGGGTGATTTAAAATCGGTAAAAAAAATGAACACACCCATACACACCTCTCTGTGTGGACGTACGATGTGACGTACGTGGTCCGGTACGGGTCATATAGTTCTAGAAGTCGTGCAAGGCTCGGACGTTACTCCGTCATAAAGTGACTGAGTGAAGGAACGAAAGCGACATATAATCACCAGATATCAAATTTCGATGTTCGCTCTTTAAATACAAAACTCTTTAAAGTAAATCTTAGAATAAGGATCAACTGATTGAAGTTCGTGGGTCTGACTAGAAACGAAAAAGAATGACGAGGCCAGCAAACAAGAAATTAGTCAAATTGTTACTTGAAAAAAACCCAGAGTTTATGAAGGTCAATATAACATTATACATTTTATAAGCATATTCAATGATGCACGATGTAGCTGGAAACCTTTCATATGAATTACTATAGCTTTCAATTACCATTTCCCATGTGTCAAGGCAATGAACTGTACTTTCAAGAAAAACTGATTTGTATTCAATTAAAAAGCAACGTTGTCCCAGAAATGATGATAGGAAACAAATTATATGTGATTTTTTTATTGCAGGTTCAACGAACCTTATGCTGTGACACATATGATCGTTACCACGCAATATAAAAGGAAGGGCTACTAGTTGCTGACATTGCGCAATGCACAACTATAAGCATCTACTTTTGACGAGCGCCATCTACGACAAACAGTAACCGATTAATTTCATTCTTCATTTTGCATAAAATTTACATAAATACTCTAAAATAGTTAATAGTAAGTGTATAGTAAATAAACTAAACGTGCTGTCATTTTTTAAAGCATTTACTTTGTTCAGATTAAATCAATCAAATTTGTTTCCCGCTTTCTGATGTTGGAAGAAAAATGTGTTGTTTCGTGTTTAGTTTCGGTTTCGAACCAATTATTGATCATTACAGACAACGTAAAGACATTGGAATGCCAAGGTGTGTTAATCATTATTTTGTCAACTATGTTACACATAACAGATTAAGAGGAGAACGTAACTGTTGGGTATTTTCGTTTTTCGCACACACAAAAAAGCCATTCGTGTCTTCAAAAAGTAAAATGGATTGCAAGTTGGAATATTCTGATGTATTGCTTGACTTGTGAAATCAACTGTCTCTGTTTCATAATTATTTATATAGTCTGCAATATAATCTATACGTAGAATCTTATCTTTTATTTTCAGAAAAAAGGGAAGTGGTTCAAAATTTCTAATTGAAGCAACATCCCGGTTTCATGCAATCGTACGTGAATTTACTTTCAAAATTTTGCTCTGAAATTTTGGTTTCTCTGGGTGACGGTTTCTATAGGAAGAGCTAATTGAAAGCAGAATGGAGGCCAATTTCCTTGAAAATCAAAGTTCTAAAATCTCTCCAAACTTTGCCAAATGAAAGTTTGCGTCTACTCCTTTTGAAGTATTAAACACGACTGGGGGTTCGCAGTCTTGTTTTCAAGGAACTCTACTATCTTTTATTTTCCACTAGAGTTACATGTAACACCGTATTTGGCGGCCATATTGTATTCGGCGGCCATATTGGATTCTAAACTCTGGCTTTATTTTGATATCACATTGACCATTCTCGCAAACCAGAGCTGTTATTTTTTCCGCGACACTGAAATAATAATCATTTACCGCACACTCAGCATGGAATAAAAAGGTTGCTAAATGCTAGATATGATGTACATGAACTATATAGTATGGAAGTGGAATGTAAGTCAACATCCACCGCACACTCAAAGGTTGCTAAACGCTGGATGTGATGTACATTTGTAGTGGAAAGTAAGTCAACAACTTTTCTATCAGAAGGTGGATCCAAATATTGCTTAGGAATATATTTTGTCCTTACATTAGAAAAGAAAGCACAAACTAGTAAACAATGGTACTCGTCTTCCACTTGATTTGAATCACATGAAAGACAAAATTTGTGATTCAACGTTTTGTAGACACTATAGCATACCGTTCTGTTTTGAAGTCATACGACAATCATACCCATGCACATAGATCCTAATAAGGGAAGTCTATACAACCCTTCGTGACTGGCGTCTGGTGTACGACAACCCCCAGTTCTGACCGTCGAGAACTTTTCTCCACGAAATATGGACAACATATTGCGCGGTGTAAATTATCCAGAATCCTTCATCTGTTTTCTCAAATACTTAGTGTATCAATGGTACGTGAAAAACGAAGATATGACTTAATTTACAATTACTAGGAATCCAACCTCGTCTGATTTCAACGAATTGACCGGGTACACTGTCCTTCCTGTTATGTTTTCTCTGAATCAGAATTTCGGTTTCCGTCAGACTTTTTCTTGGACTATCTAATAATAAGTGTAAACAAGATAGCAAACATACAACTATACAGGATCTACACACGTTTTCATAAAGTACCCACAAGGCGTACAGTCATTCAACGTGGTACTGAGTCAATTCACTAAGGTAGGCAAACGAGACGGGTGTCGTGCTCCAAAGTTTCCACTGCGCCAAAGTTTCCGGTTGTATGATATGCGCATGCATCGAAATTGGTCGGAAATTCTGTCGCATGTAACAATGCCGCGAAATTGTTTCCACTGCGACAAAATACAGAAATACACTTCTTATTTAAATCATAGCCCATGACATTTATTATATAGTGATTGGTACCTTTTAAAGTTGATCCGAAACTCTGTTCAATTTGAATTTGCTCCCTTTTATATCCATTGCGAAAAATTTTCCGAGCGTCAGTTCTAAATTAAATTATTATGTTTTGAAATTGAAACGGAAACTCTGTTCACTTTGCCCCCTTTCATTTCCATTGCGACAAAAATTCCGACCGTCAGGTCTACACAAACAGATAGCCAATGACATTTTTTCTATAGTGATTGGTATGTTTTGAAAGTTGAATCGAAATTCTGTTCAATTTCCCACCTTTTGTTTCCATTGTGACAAACTTTCCGACCGTCAGATCTACATTAACTCATAATCAATGACATTTATTCTATATTGATTAGTATGTTTTGAAAGTTGAATCGAAATTCTGTTCAATTTGCCACCTTTTATTTCCATTGCGACAAAGTTCATAGCCCACGACATTTATTGTATGAGCTAACCCCAAACTACGGAGAATTATATGTCATGGGAGAAAATGCGCAAAATAAAGCAATTAACAAACATGCATGTTGTGTATTGATAAGAATAATTTTATTGAAATTTGTATAATAATGTTATCATGTATTTTTTTTAAATCATTATCACTAATCAAGAGAAAAACAAAAAAAATACCGCCAATGGCGTTGTAGCACAACTGTACAGTTTTTAAAACTGTTTATCCATATGCATGCTAGTCCATGCTAACAATAGGTGTTCATTTGTTGAATGACTATCAAGTTGCCTATCCAACCATTTACATACATTTAAAACAATATTTATTCATTTGCCGATCTAACATCTTGTGATGACCTGTGATGACCCAATCCGGAAAGTTTGGAGATGGTAAACGTTGGCGGCGCACCACACATGTTTGGTCTTACTGAAATTTATACCTAGAGCATAGTTAAAGCCGCACTAGCTGTAACTGGAACATTTTTTTGAAACTGTGACGTCAGACTATGACGTAATCGACACCTTACACAGTATTGAATAACCTGTGGGTGAATATATCTTTGGAGCTGTGCACATAGTATGGTGCATTTAAATCGGTTGTTAGGTCCGCACCCAGAATTAAGTGCCTCCAATGCAATTACGATTTCAACCTATCATTGTACTACTCATGGATAAACAAGCCTCTATTTTACATGTAGAATGTCACGGTATCTTAACAATTTCAAGTGAATATACTATCGGTCGTCTGATTGAAAAAAGTAGTTAAGCTCTTCAGTTACAGCTTTAAGACACATGAATAATTGCTAACATGGTCTTCACATATATGTTTTTATCCGATGAATAAAATGTGACGTACATATTATTCAATGTTATTGTATAACCGTTGCAAATCAATTCTGTGAGTCTACTATACCGATATATACCGCGAGTCTACATGATTTCTTGTTGAATAGCGCCACCAAGAGTTATTGTCGGTGCTCATTATCCTTTCGTTTAGAACGTCCAAGTCATGTAAATGGTCGAGCAGCTTTTGACTTTCATCCCGTTTTTCCCAACTTGTAGTTTTTATGTACAAATACACCCCCATCCCCACCCCCACCCCCAGCTAGAAAGAGGATGAAGTGGTTCAAACACTCACACTTCACTATGCTTATAACACAACAAAACCTCTGTTCACTTGTACTGGTGATATGTCACCTTGCACCATTTGTCAAATGTTGAAATATTAAGGCTGGGAAAGTGCCATAACTTCGCCATCCCACTATTTCCAATTCTAACGCCATCATTTTCCATTTGTTCAGTCTTATAAACAAAGGTTTATTTTGCTACCAGAGATGTATTTTATTTCATCTACATCCCTGCCAACCACACCATTCAAAATAAGATACACAATAAACACTATACAAGTTTATTCAACCATACTTTATTTCAGCATATACTGATTTACAAATTATTTTTCCTTCACATGATTCAGAAATTCTCACAGAATCAAAAGAGTGTATTCATCTAAAGAGAGATCTATGGACCTTAGACTTCAGACCTCGACTTTAGACTTTAGACGTTGAACTTACAACTTTGACCTTAAACTTTAGACCTAGACTTCATAGTCTAGGGTTTATCTCAATCAATGTCCATGTAAACTGAAGAATACTGGTCCTAAGACACAATGGAGTTTTCACTAACCAATCCACAAACTCACATCAAATGCAGGATAGTGACAATAAATTAAGTAATGGTATAGACTGCAAGATATGTTGTGTCATGCCACCCTCACTGGCCTGCTTTGAACAGGGTTGACCGATGTGTGAGGGCGCCCTAACATGGCATACCATACACACTAGTAGTAATGATGGTGTACATACAAGTCAGGCTTTTTATCACATGAAATGCAAAATTTGTTGCCCTCGGTTGGCTGGTACCAGTATTCTACAGGTTTGCCTGAATTGTTACATAACATGTGTTTTGAAGCGTACCCTTACAAATCCAAAACAGTCATTTATCTTGAGTGATGACACAAATTTAAACAAAAGAAATTATTAGCCTGGTTGAATCTTTGTAATTAGATGACTGACAGGTACCTATCATCTGATCAATAATCTACAAAATGCAAGGAAGTAATATTTCTACCTTCACTCTGTTTCACACGAAGGAAGGCCAAACACGATTTGTCACAAGCAAGGAATAGCAAAATTGCCAACAAAAACCAAAGCTGCTGGTGGTTGTGGTCACAAGGGTGATAAACAGTAACACAAAACTTGACACAAACAAAATGCTGGCAGTTAAAATCACAACTACAGCTGTTACACATTGTATAAGCATCTAAAAATCATATGTTTGGACCGAAACAGTTAAACAAACTGTATTCTAGTAAACATCCTTGAACATCATAGGTGATGGCGACTCCTTGAAGTGGGGTGGCCACGATGCCTGTGCAGATGGTCTTTCCTTCACAGTGTTGTAGTACTTGACCATATTGGGCAGATGTTTTTCCAGGTCAACTCCTTGGCGACAACATGTGGCCACAGCTGGAAAGAAGGCACAGTCAGCCAGACTGAAATTCTTACCAGCAATATATCCATCACCCTAGGGAGTAAAAATATATATAAGTATTTGAAATGGATAGTATTCAAAAAGTAACATAACAATAAAATGTGTATCTCTACCTTACAAAAATAACATTTTGAGTCCAAAAACATGAGATTGAGGAAAGAAATGTGATACATATATTGGAGTCAAACCTGCACACATCCCCCGACTTCTAGTCACAGAATTCTGATCAGCTGAGCTGAGATAACATATCAATTGGCAGATTCAGTGCATTTGTCCTGCTGTGTACCTCTCATTGTTTATACTAGCAGGTGAGAAGCCAATGTTAACCTTTGCAATAGTTCAACCCAAGGATGAAATTGATTCACATGGTCCCCCTAGTAGTTTCTTATAGTGGTCAACTTCATGGCTTGTGTGAGGGCCAAAACTTAGGTGTAGTATCAGATTATAATTTCACACAGTCGTATAGTCTATTCATGCATGGTTAATTCTCTACATATGACAGTATATGAATTACACACACACACACACACACACACACACACACACACACACACACACACACACACACACACCACACACACACACACACACACACACACACACACACACACACACACAAAGCACATATACAAATACAGATACACACATGTATATCTGTACACAATCATGCAAAAGACATAACCTACTAGAATCAGATGTGAAAAACAAGTAATACTCTTACCTTTGCCAAGTAGCCATCCCATATTGCCAGCTCATTTCTCACATCTTCTGTCAATTTGGCAAATTTTTCCTGTAATGCAAATCAATAATGTTCTGAAGATTTGCCATGCTAATGTGTGAATATTGTCAGGCAGTGTTCTAAGATTGTACATTTTGCATCATGTTGGTACTTATATATGGACAGGAATTTTATAATTGTTAACCCCGATATTAACAACGATATTAATCAAGTCAGAGCTTTCTTCCTTCCACCTTACCTTATCCTCTGGTCCTCCCTTCTTCACACCCATCAAATACATAAACATTGGACGTATTTTGGATTCCAAATTGCTGATCTCAAACAATTTCTGCAACACTGCAGCTCTTTCAGCATCGTTATCTGGTATCAAAGTGGTACCCTGGCCTTTGAAAGTAGTCTGTTGACAAATCAAGTCAAATCAAATCAAATCAAATCAAGTCAAATCAAATCAAGTCAAGTCAAATCAAGTCAAATCAAATCAAGTCAAGTCAAATCAAGTCAAATCAAATCAAGTCAAGTCAAATCAAGTCAAATCAAATCAAGTCAAATCAAATCAAGTCAAGTCAAATCAAATCAAATCAAATCAAGTCAAGTCAAATCAAATCAAGTCAAGTCAAGTCAAATCAAGTTGATCAATCAAATTATACACTAAAAATGAAGTTAGTACTACAGCTACACAGCAACTACTTCCTTCTGGTTCAATACTTACAATGTACATTAATATCAATTCATTTTCTATATGTAACTCACGTACAAATCAATATTTTGCAATAAATAATCATACAAATGGTTGAAAATTGTACTCATTTATAACAGAAAATGTACATACAGTTGATCATAAATTCAGCGCTTTGAATCTGGTGTCAAAACATATTTATTCAAACTTGAGTTCATGGCAGTTGATATATGTGTATATATGCTATGCACTGGGGCTATAGGCTATAGCTGTTGGTATATATATGTACATACACTATCTAGGAAGGGGAGCACTATAGACTAGCTGTTAGTATATATGTACATATGCTATGGGGGGGGGGCTATAGACTAACTGTTGATATACAGTGTATGTGTATATATGCTATGCACCAGAGCTACCGTTGTTGGTATACATGCATCTATGCTACTGGCTAGCTAGTAGTAAACGTGTTCACATGTTGTTCCATTTGACCCAAGAAAACAAAACAATGAACTGAGGACATGACTAAAGTTCATTCCAGCTGTGATGGGTCAAAGGTCATAGGTTATTCAAACAGTGACCCTTACCTCCAAATAGGTGAGTATCGCCATTGATTCATTGATAACTACATCCTTATGTTTCATGGTAGGAACCTGTAGACATAAACAAAATAATCAGTGGTCAGATCTTACGGAAGACAAAGATTTGAAAAAGAAAAATTGCAGCAAACAAAATAGCAATACAATAGTTTTGGGATTGAATGATCTCTCATTAAACATTATAGCACACCATTTTCATACACCCTTCAGTGATTGACTTAGATTGTATCACATGGTATGAACTATTGACCATAATGACCTCAATTTGCATACAGGGGGCACTATTCGCATTCTTGTTTCCCTAGGGCAATATTCACATAGTACAGAAGTCTTATCAGGGATTTGCTTCAACTTTTAGGAAAGAATATATGCTTGAGAACATGATGTATTACAAAACAAGTATTGCCTGGCCTTATTCAGATGCTAGTCAATGTCATATCACCCCCTCATACTGCTATGAAGCAACTTTTTCCAATGGCTTTCAGCCTTGGGAAAACGGTTGCTAAATAACAGCATTTGGGGTAATATAATAGACTTCTACTAACGCCCTCATAGCCAGGCAAATAAGTGTTCATTAGTTCACTTCAACTTTTTCTACAAGTTCAAGAGTTCGTAGTCCCATTCTTGTACATGTGGTGTGACCAAAAAAAAATCTTATATCCAATTTACATAAATGACAATGCATTGATTCTACAGTATTTCATCTAGTTTGAATTTTTCAATTCATTGATTAAAAAAAAAAGGATCAATGTTTAGAAACAAATACACAGCAGTTTAGGAAAAGTTTGTTAAAAATAACCCCAAATACCATTTGTTCAATTCTTAGCTATTTGAAATTTTGTACCTGGTCATTTGCAAAAGTATACAGAAATAAGAATGTTAATTAGATGGTTGTTTTTTTTTGTTGAGTTTTTAAAATGAGTATGATTAAACTTATAATTAAGGTCACAATCAAGTGTGCCAACCTATGAGTTCACTGTTCAAACACTGCATTGAGTTAATATCAATGATTTCGTTTATTTTACTTTTAATTTTTTATCTGTGCTTCCTAACTTTTAGTAATTCCTCTGGGAATATTATGTGTTTGAATAAATTCACATGATATTTTTTTGGCAAAAAAATAGAAAGCAAATGGTTTCCATTGTCGTCATGACATTGTGATGTAAACTGATTTTGTCTATACTAATATTCTAGGCTCCATACCGGCGTATATGTAGTCAAAATGCCATGTCATCATTGGTTAAAAATTACATTTGGTGTCATTCCTGGTATCTCTGCCATGTGATGATAGAATGACATAGCATATTTCTTTTATTTGCTTTATTTGTTCTATCAGATCTAGAAATTTGTGCAAGTTATGGCTACCATGGTAACGACTGGTTTCAAATAAAATCAACTGCTGTCTACATATAGCATCTAATCACGTGGTCTTTTTTCATGTTCCCTGGTCAATGGAGCTGTTACAATAAAACTGGGCTGCTATCAATTCGATTTTCTCTACCAAGAGAGATGCAAACACAGGCTGTAAATCCGCCGAGTCATGCCAATGACCTACTTGGACGATACAATAAATCAATGCATTTTTTTACAGAATACTCACACTGTGTGTACAGTGGTGACGTCACCTGAGCAGAACACAGGGACACTATATTAGTTACTATATGCCTACGTGCTGAATGCTCTGTCTCGAATTCCAGCTTGCCCCTATTCACTATCAGCATGCGTTCAATCGATTCCGCCTGCACTGTGCACATATGCATCGTTAATTTGCAAAAATCCATGTTTTTCGCTATAAAACATAACCTGCATCATTTGCACACGCCTCCTACAGACACGCCTCCGATGCACGCAACTAAACGCCTGAGCTATGTGCACAGACGCGACGTTCACACAAAATATGTTAACTCACCTGGCCACGTGGATTTAGCTTTAAAATTTCTTCCGACTTGTGTTCTTTCTTTTCAAACGACACCAGTTTGTTTCCGTAGCCACTGAGTCCCTTCTCTTCAAGGGCCATCATTACTCTCCAGCATGGTCCGCTACCAGAACCCCAATACAGAAAAATCTCAGATGCCATGACGAAATAGAGTTGCAGTAGTTCGTGCAAAATATAAGTTTATGACAAGTTGACAGGGACTGAGTCAGCAAACTTCTGTAGCCAAGGAATCTGAACACTGACTGTACTGGGCTGTACTACTGTACTTTAAATACGAGACGCAGTGCTGTACTATGATGTACAGTATTTACATAAGCTATCACGTGTTTGGTTGTTAGCTTTAGATTGGAATTGTGCTTTATATTCGCCACTGCGCATAATCCGTATCTTGCATTCAATGGACTTTTTCACAAATGGAACAATTGAAAGTGGAAACTTTTGTTACGTTTTCAGAAATATGAAAACCTTCAAAATGCATTACATTTTCATCTGCCATGCATTATTCTGATATGCTCTGAATTTGTTGTTTTTACCTCACGTCGTACCTGGTGTGTGGGTCTATAAGCTGTATGGATCGTTGCTTGGTATCTTTAACATTGCTATTTTTATTCAATCTTGCCAATATCGCGATTCCCTTTGTGTTTTGAGAACCTGCACATCACATCAACTCTTACATTATACATTAGTATTCTAATTATTATATTTTAGATTCGAATCCGACCAAATCCTCTTCATCAACGACCCTGAACATGCTGAATCTGAATATAATCAGTTCCTTCGGGAGCTGTCACGATATTTCTCTTAGATTGGCACCAGTCTCTTTTACAGATTTTATTTTGGGTCATTATCTTCAAATTCTTTGAGTTTTCTTATTTATTATTGATTTTGTAAAGTAAAATTTCCTCAACGTTTTATTTTTTCCTCAGATGAAAATAGTGCTCTTTAAACCACAAACAAATATAAGCACACACACGCACGCACGCACGCACGCACGCACGCGGACACACACACACACACACACACATACATACATACATACATACATACATACATACATACATACATACATACATACATACATACATACATACATACATACATACATACATACATACATACATACATACATACATACATACATACATACATACATACATAGGCACCCACGGACGCACACACATGTACACATACACACATAGAGTGTGTGGATATGATTTTTTTAAGTGCAATAATAACAGCATGTATTCAGACTTGTAGGCTACGATGAGTGTAAACTGTCACTTTTCTGTCCTGAACAGTATACAGATAGGTTTTTTTAAATACAATATTTACACAAAATCAATGGACTGCCACAAAAATTCAGTGTCGAGGTGGGGGCGGAGGGTAGACATCATGAATGATGAATTCAAATTGGTGCACTGCTTTGAAGAATTGTTTATCTTTACTATAAATACATAGCATGTCAAAATACAAAGTTTTCATGTTAAACTAGGTGCTATTTACTTCATGCGTTTGTAGATATACATTTATATTATAATATCAAACCTATTTCAAATCTATGTAAATTCAGGAAAACTATGGTATTATGTATATTTAAGAGCATGCAACAGATGAAATTGATATTAACACAGTCAAAATAAAAACTCAAAGACCCATCTTCATGTCTGCCTATAGATCCTTCACTGTAAATATACTGTTCATAGCTGATCGCGTGATACTTTAGGTTGAGATAGTGAGAAACAAATAGAAAATGTAGTATGGCCTATTCAGTAAAACGGTGAGTCAGCAGGTTTTCTGTTTGTGCAGCCCTTGACTCTGTGACAAAGATCGATGTGTTAGCCTAGAGACTGGCTTGTTATGGTCGTTACTAGACGTGGTTTAGAGAATAAACGTGAAGACTAAACGATGTTTGGCTATATGAATGCGACAGGGAGGTCTAAAATATATTTTGATCTTAATAAATTTCGCAAGAATATCTGGACAAATTGCTAAAAAAATCACACACTTTAAATTTAATATAGACAAAACTTTTGAATAAATATGGGTGAAATAGCGAGACTGGATTTACACAAATAAATTATTACCAAATATATACAAATATATGAAAATATTAAATTTGGGGCTTTTACTTTTTTTTCAATTAGTAAATCTAGCAAATTTGTTTCCCTTTTTCAGAGAAGAAAAATATTGTTTCAAGTTGAGTTTCGGTTTCGAAACAATTCAATGAATAAGATATTGGAAATACCAAGATTTTTCATTTCTGCATGATTGTACATAGTCTGTCAGACACGCCGTGACAGGGCGCCCTCACACATTTGTTAACCCCTCTCACAGAGAGGAGACCGGTGAGACCGGAGCGACGTATCTTACAATCTAGATTGTACATAATTTCATACAGATCAGAAGAGTTAGGTTTTTTTCCACTTTGGTAAAATATTGCAAACTTTTCTGACGGTAACATGTTTATATTTCATGACCTGGCGAGTTTATGCCAAATGTTTCATGTGTTTCAGGTGGTAGGACGTCAACGAGCGCCATCTACGACGAAGCTAGCGATTTTCAGCACTCGCACTATACGAGTGTGTAAAACTATACATATATACACAAATAATAGAGACAAATATTTATATTGTAAAAATCAGTAAGGGCATCAGCGAGGGATGAACTGCAAAGTGAAATATGTTGAACAAATGATAGTATCATACATTTAAACTGATTGAAATGAGTATTGAGAGAATTCGAAATTATGGCAAATTTTATTGCGAGTCACGGTATCAACAGGGAGTCATAGCAATAAAGTTGGCATGAAAATAATAACCCTGTGCACGTGACCCTACTAACACACACAGTGCAAAACACGTGTGCAATCTAAGGTAAATCATGTACACATGATTTTATAAAAACAATTTTTTAAATATTTGCCAGCTCCAGCTTGACCACAATAGAGTAATTACAAGTCATGACGACGCCCCCAAGTGGCGAAGCCATGCAACGAAAAAAAGGCTATCTAGTATTATTATAATGAATCTATATTTGCTACTAGAACAAGACCCCTCCCCACCGTAATCAATCAATCTACCAATCAATCAATCAATCAATCAATCAATCAATCAATCAATCAATCAATCAACCAATCAATCAATCAATCAATCAATCAATCAATCAATCAATCAATCAATCAATCAATCAATCAATCAATCAATCAATCAATCAATCAATCAACCAACCAATCAATCAATCAATCAATCAATCAATCAATCAATCAATCAATCAATCAATCAATCAATCAATCAATCAATCAATCAATCAATCAATCAATCAATCAATCAATCAAATCAAATCAATCAATCAATCAATCAACCAACCAACCAACCAACCAACAAAGAATTGTGGAGTTCTTCCGATGAAAGAAAAATAGGCAAACTCGTTCTAAATCTATTGCATTGTCTGGGATGGCTTTAACAAATGATAACTTGTACGTGTACAATACCACGACTGATTTCCTTCCAAGGGTTAAAATTGTATATCAGAGTCGCTCGCTAAAGATACAAGAATATGCAATCAGATTTAGTGGAGCGTTGTAAAGTTTTACTCAAGACCTACGATATATACCGAGATTCTTGCACGAAGCTAAAACACAGTAGTACGATTCTATTTTACAGACAACTTTTAATTTCGAATCTCCAATCCAATCTTGTCGAAATTTCTTCACCTTATATCACCACCTTCAATGATTCCGCAAATACTTTTGTTCAAATGTTATCGGTTTCCCTAGGAAGACATTGTCGGACAATGAAATGAACACAGTTAAGGTCACTCGCTGTGATGAAATCGACACTTTTGTTACAACGTTGACAGTTAATTACAGCTGAAGAGGGTGGTAATGGTCTTGTCTGACATTAAACTTGTTGTCAATGAAAACTATTTTGATGACGACCTTGTCGTGCCTAATTAAACTTAAAGGTTCTGATTTTGATTGATGTGTGAACGTTTGAGACACCGTTATGAGAGAATTCACATTGTTATTAGATATATTACGGATAGTGTATTGACCACTTGGGATGCTTAATAACTTTGAACTTGACCTAGCCTAAGGTTGATGAGTATACAATGATACAATATGTGCAATATAATATGCTTGCAGGTACAGACAAAAATACTTGTACATACTTGAGACGGGTATTATTATTACTGTACACGTTATAACTGTAGCTGTTATCACAAGTAGAATGGATTACACGTAATCATGGTTTATGGACGACGTTGTTACTCATAGACGTTACCACTTGTAGATGTTATTACTCGTAGACATTAGGCTAGACTTTATTACTCATAGCAGTAATTATAATTCGTTACTCGTAGATATTACTTGTAGACGTAATTATATGTACAATATAATAGATGTTATTAAGCTGTATATAACTCGTTGCTCGTAGACATGGGGAAAAGAGAGAGAGAGAGAGAGAGAGAGAGAGAGAGAGAGAGAGAGAGAGAGAGAGAGAGAGAGAGAGAGAGAGAGAGAGAGAGAGAGAGAGAGAGAGAGAGAGAGAGATTGTAATATCTTTGGCGATATAAATACAGAAGAGCTCTATCCTGTCGACGTCTGTATCAAGACCATTCTATTAATTGGAGTTGTATATACAGTAACACTAATTCAGGCTATGGCATCGACTTCATGGTTTTATATGTAATCATCATTACGGTTTAATACTTCTGCTAACCAAACGGAAAGTGACGAAATAAGCACTTCTTCAAGCTGTGTACATGTAGATATGTTATCGACTTATATATATATATATATATATATATATATATATATATATATATATATATATATATATATATATATATATATATGTATATATATATATATATATATATATATATATATATATGTATATATATATATATATATATATATATATATATATATATATATATATATATATATATATATACAAGTATATACAATATATAACATTTAATAGTATAAATGGGGAAAACAGGATAGAGTAAACTTTTATATCGTTACAGGGTTGTACTTCTGAGTTTACTCCAGGTGAAATCTCAGAAACATACGTCGCGTTTCCAAGAGAAGGGTGTTGGAATGTTAGTATTCCTGTCTTCTATACAATTACGTTGTTTACACATCATTTTCCCATGAGTAGTTATGACCTCATAAAATCGTGAATTGTGGAAAATGAATGTAATACGGGCATAGGGGACTCAGTTAAAACACCACACACGGTGATCAGATGTTAATCGTCCGAAAAACCACAACTTGGAGTCGTAAAACACACACCAATACATGTACATGTTTCGACGAGCACCGATCGAATTGAACCGAAAAGCACCGATGTTAACGTTCTTCTCGCTTCTTTAACTTTTACATCCAACGTGTAGATACATGTTAAAAATCGTCATTATTTCCGACGTATTGTCCAGGGTGTAGAAATCGTGGGGGTCTTCCAAGCGTTAACGAGCCATAACGGTTCAAATTAAGAATCATCTAGTGCTACAAATTATGGCAATAAATTGAGAAAAAGAGGTTTCCCACATTTTAAAAACACGTATTGTAAACTTTACAACCAAAAAAATATATATAGTCAAAAACAAAACAAAAAAACAGTTGAATTCAGGGCCCGATTTTTTGACGATCTGGAGGCGTGGTGCTAGTTTTATGAGAATCGGCACTTTTTATATACTTTTGATGGACCTGTAAGTGAGCGGTTTATCTCCAGTTTATAAAAAAGTGTAACAAACCTTGAAAGTTTGCCAAGAATTAAGAAAGGGTTACATTGATACAAATATTTCGTCACATCTGCTGTGTATGTGTTACACAGGTGTACTGCCCAAGACAAGGTATGCCCTTGGGTAACCCCAGTCTTGAAAGGAACCCGTATACTGGCGTTAAAAACAGTCAGCTCATTCATTGCATGGCATTGGCGTTTTCCTCAAACTTTGTCTGATGTGACCTTGGCGTTCCATGTTCTTTTACAGTCATTGTTATTATTATCATTTTAGTACAATTTCAAAAAATGTCAACATACATTGTATTTGGACATGGTTATAATCAGATACACGAACCGATAAACATTATTGGTATTGACTCGGAACAACATTGAAGGGTTTAGGATAAATTTGTGTCATCTATCCAAAATCAAAACTATTCTGCTGAACATTTTTTTTTCGACAAGAGCATTTCATCGAGTGTTGTATTCGATTATTGAATAGGTTTGAATGTGAATTTCTATCTCAATCAGGATAAACCTGCCGACTAAACTGGCAGCCAAGCCAGACAATGCAATCACTCTAGAGTATATGTTCTGTACTGTTTACGGTACAAAATAAAATCTACTAAAATCAAAAGTGTCCTAGGACATAAACGTGTAACGCTATACATGAGATATTTACATGGAATTGCAAAACAACAGTTATTTACCGTCTCCTTGTTTTGAGGTTCCTGGTAGTGACACGAGCCGACTGGGAGTTTATAAGTTTGTTTTTACTGAGGTGAAAACACTACATAAACACTATTCGTACGTATACGTTGTTCCTGCTTAAAGCTAATAATGTTGGTTTTTATATAGCGATTTCCCAACTCTGTTCAAAGATCTTCACAATTAAAAGATGGCATTAAATCGAATTGTCAATATTGCCTTCTGGCGACGTTAGCTCCGTTCATCACAATAGCATACTAGCCTAGGTCCCTATTGGGGCTTCTCCGACATTTTAGCTGGAGGTGGAGTGTTGAACCATTTTAGCTCTCATCCGACAAACATTATACTTTTGGTGAGCTCTGTTTTGTACCCCTCAATGTGAATATTTCTATAGGAAGAAGATGTCGCCAAATTGAGAAATGATAGAATTTCGCTATAATAATAGTAAATGTATGGCACTAAAATACATTAAAGTGTCAATAAATGAGGATTTCTCTCATTATTACATACTAGCTTTATATTCATAGTACTACATACTATATACAAAATTGACTGTGCTGTCTCAAGCAATTATCAATTTTGGCCAATTAAGTTAGAAGGGTGTGAGGTGGTTCAGAGGCCTAACTAATTGAACTAATATTGATGATCTCGCCCCTATGCATGCGTATCGAATAGTGGTACATTATGGCCGAAATTCAAGGACAAATACATATGGTGATCGTACATTGTAAAACCACTCTTCTAGACAATTGGACATAAGGCAAAATCACAATCTGAACACTTTCAATAACATATTTGTTCAAGCATTCGTTGTGGATCACAGTCAGGAACCCATTACATTGTCTATGACGAACCCGTGTCTGTGTGTCTCTGTGTGTGTAGATTGGCTTTTTTATCGCCGCTTTCAAACAGAACTATGTTTATTTGAGTCTGGGGCGACATAACTTATTTTTGATTGATTGATTGATTGAATGATTGATTGATTGATTGATTGATTGATTGATTGATTGATTGATTGATTGATTGATTGATTGATTGATTGATTGATTAATTGATTGATTGATTAATTAATTAAATAAATAAATAAATAAGAGAGTTGAATTCTATCGATAGCAAGTGCTTCAGTAGTAAATACGAGTAACTTTTAAAACTTACCCCTTCCCCTAAAGAAACCTTTCTAATAATTCAGCATTATATGCCGCTTGATTGTACAATTGCGTTCTATGAAGACTTCTTTTGGCCTGCTAACCCTCTGTAGCGCAAACCAACTATCGTGCCTTTTTCACAAATTGCAAGTGTGCCCTTTCAAACTGTTGGACCACACAATGCATAAAATGAGCAAAGATACATATCAAAACATTTCCTCGCTAAAGGAAGCATACACGATTCATACGTACAGTATAGTCCATTGACGGGCATAGAATGTATCACGCTTGAGCTCTTGATCTCTGCATTATACACCTATATGCTTACGTCTACACGTGCATGGTTTAGTATTGGCCTATCAATAATTCTTATTTTTGTATTATAAATTCGGTATTTGTGCAATGCCCATTTCCAACGCATATGAGAGCAAAATTTATTACACAAAGAGCCAAAAACATTTTGTTTAGTTTGCCTTCGGGAAAATGTTTCTAAATTGACTACAATTAGTGTATGTCAATCTTACATTAGTCTGTAACTGTGGCAATATGAAGCAAAGGCAGTCGCTTTTTAAGGCCATGTCTTCGTCTGTGTGGTTGCCAGTCCACCTGTCTCCTCACCCGTTCCTTCCTTCCCATGATTACTATGTTAAATTAACGAAATATAAAAGGTACTGAAAGCCCCATTACGATACTCGTAAAAAACCTGCAGACATCTTCGATTTTCGGAAGAAAAGAATGTCTCGATTCGATATAAATCACTCGTTGTAGAAATGATAACTATAGGTGTAGACTTCGTTAGCTTGTCGCGATGCTATAACTATTGGGCCTTGAAGGTCTACCCAAAGGTATATCGCCCTGGGAAAGATGAAACTTGGACACACTCTTTTTGTCCTACGAACTTTTTGTGTCTATTAAAACAAATGATAAGTTGTAATGTCAGGTTACAAAATTATCCATGTGTCATTATTAAATGAAAATATCGACGATCGATCTATGGATTTGAGAGATATAGAAACGCTTGTACGATTGTGTTTCTTTTCAAAATTATGATTAATCCATCCATTCATTCATTCATTCATTCATTCATTCATTCATTCATTCATTCATTCATTCATTCATTCATTCATTCATTCATTCATTCATTCATTCATTCATTCATTCACTCACTCACTCACTCACTCACTCACTCACTCACTCACTCACTCACTCAAAATCACTGCAAGCGGTTTCTTGCCCTGGACACTGCTGTATCATATTCATTAATACAGTTCGACGTTTGACCTTAGTTAAACTATTTGTGACAAATGTTGACAGGAAGGACAAGATACCCAGCTGAGACAAACAACGATCTACACGGTGTCTTGTGATAGCGGATGGGTGAGTAAGTACTACGTGCCGTTAACTTCCGTAACAGTGTTTACTGCTCTATAACAATTCTACAAGAGGTGCCTAGACAACGCTGTCACATCACTGTCATTAATTGTGACATCAGTTGTCAATGATATGAGGCAGTGACTGGGAATTTGCACGTGCTTCGGTCTGATAACACAAATATAGTGAACGAAAAGTGTAAGACGAAATGGGTGCATAAACAAATACAAAATTATATGCTGTAGTAAAATGGTAGTAAATTAGCATAACAGTAAGATAAACAAACAGATGTAAGAACAGTGAAATATTACAATTCAACAAAGACAGAGCAAGGAATTAGACGAAGCTAAGTCGTATGATTAAATGAATAAATACCAGTTTAAAAAGCCCCTTTCTTAAAACCCCCACAAAAAACATGAAGACACAACCCCACAAAAACAACACACAACCCACCCCCACTCCTCCCCCAAAAAACCACGAGATATAATTGGACCATCTTACATTAAAGTCTTACTAACTTTTGGATAATTAAAAATGTAATATTTACAACATGTAAAGTTCGAGTGGGAAATACACTGCAATGAGCAATGGTAAATATTTCATGCGATGGTTTTGAATTAAGAAAGAACGAGAGTACAAGTCAACATATATGTTTAGACACTCATACAAAAGATTAATGACACTAGCTAATTATATAAATGGCTCTACTCATTACTTCGAGGTCATTGAAATGAAAAAAAATGTGACTTTCTTTCAACCGTATAATGAAGATAAAAACATGTTTTCTGTAAATCTATAAAATATTAAAGTTTTAAGTAAAATATAAATGCTGCACGTTTTGTTATTATTACCCTAAATCTCCAGAGTCATTTCCGTTTATATTTGGAGTGTGTTTGATGCTTTCGTAGTAATCAGCTATTAATTTCAATATATAAGAGTCTAATGTTTTATTTAAAGGTAAATTAGTCACATAGTGGGATAATCAAAGCAATTGGAGCTGGGTCTACAATCGAAATGATTTCTATTAAAGTTCTTCAAGATAATTCAGTTTGTTAGCTTTCTTTGTTGTGTGTTTGTTTGTTTGTCATTCTTTTGTTCAATCGTCGGACCCCACTGAGTCTACACAGTAATTCAAGGAATGACTGGCATACCACGTCAAAGTCCGCCCAAAGGACGTGCTTCACAATTGTCAAGGCCTGTCATCAGTGACACCTTTGACACCCCGGTATAGTTTACGTCTCGTGTAATTGGTTATTAGACAGAAAACGAACGTGGTGAGTTAGATTCGCTGTATTTTACGCCATTCAAAAAATTTTGTTTTCCATATTTGGGAAGTGCACTCCCTTTGCTATTGTTAGACTCGAACGCCCTAACTTTAAAGTTATTTTCTTTCCAGTTAGTCATTGGCTCTATTTTTTGTTATTTGGTTACTGTCGACTCGTAAATTTTTATTTATCCAAAACCTTCTGAATTTCTAAAAGTGACCACTTCCCCGTGATTTTGATATAAAGTGTTACGACTTGAAACCAGGGGGAAAAATTGTGTGAACAGCTTAATAGAATATTTCGTATATAAGAATAGAATTTATGAACTAATTGTTTGAAAGAAACATTCGCCATTGTTCGAAACTCTTTGTTATCGTTTGAATGGGTATATTTCTTCACTGAGTTAGGGAGCTCCATTAAGCATTGCTATGTCTTTAAATAGCGACCAAAACAAAGGTGGCCCAGCAGACTAGGAGAGACTTGGGACACCGAAACACGAAGCAATACTCCGATACTGTAGGGAGTTTGGGCACTGGAACATACACAAGAACACATACAAGAGAGCCCAGAGGTGAGAAATTTTAAATTATCATTACACTCGGATCACACTCGGCGTGGCCGTGGCTGTGTGACGCTAATCCCCCCGGAGATACATATCTGCTTCGGGTAACAGCCGTGGCATATGCCCAGGCGTTCCATTTAAATTATTGACGCAGAGTCATACGCTTGGTCTAGACGTCTGTGTTTCGTAAATTTCGTTACCTAATTCCAGCAATTGCGAGCTTTACCATCATTGCATCACAACAAACTTTAATATAGTACATACGTACGTCGTGATATATATAAGTATTAATTGTTTTGTAAGCCTATATAGCTCCAACAGGTGTTGTTCTGGGTGAAGTCATTCTCGATGAAACTCGCGGGGAAATATTGATGTTTGCAAAGTGCTATGAGCTTTGGACTGTATTATGTACGAGAGAAAGGAATATGTGTCGAGTGCAATGTGTAATTTGAACAGTTCAAACACGGTAATTTAATCAAGTTTACATACGCATGCTAACTGCTGTAAGGCTTACAATGTGGGGGAGTGGAAAAGGTTCGATCTAGTTGTGATATTCTATGCCAAACTGTGAATTTTATTTTTGCATTTAACTGACTTCAATCCATGTTGAATATACCTTATCACTTTAACTCTCAATTATCTGATGAATTTTATTGGCCAGACAAAAAAAATGTAAACCACTTTGAAAGATTAGAGAATCAATACGACTGTTTCTGCTTCAGTGATATTTTAATTGTTCACGAGGGTTGAGGGACACCCTTATAAACCGATCCGATGACAGAATTAAACTGCTGCATCTTTGTCTATATAAAGGGTGCTTATCATGAAATTTGTACGGCCAATATCATCAATCACCTAACTTTATGACAGAGGTTAACAACTTTTTAATATCTTCATATTTTGATCATGATTAAAACAACAATCGATCAAACTGGGCACGGAACTTGAAACTCGTTCAGACTCGTTATACGTAATGAACTCTCTCCAGGGACGGTGTTGACATCGCCACATGCTCGCTATCGGTCACACCGAGTTCTACCGAAACTCCCGGGGCCGATACCACCGTATCCCTCGTTTGTCGAGTGGGTAATGGTGGGGTAATATAAGGAGTACACAGTAGCAACGAAAGACAACCACCTGTTGATCATTCATGTTGCCTATGCGGGTGATCACATCATCCAAGTGAAACAGACATGTTAAGTGGCCCTTCGTACTAGGTCAGCTGTTACATGCATGCAGCAAATACGACCCTTTGTGTTCTTGTTAACACGGCCTGAGTGTCATGCCCGTCGGAGCCAATAGTTCAAGCAATTAACACAGGAAAAATCAATACCAATTCAAGAGTTGTGATGTCCCTGTTAATATATATACATTGTGGTTATTGGCAACTTCTACCATCAACTAAAGGTAGATATATATTTGATATCCTGACCTCACTATCTATTGGTGAGATTGAACACAACGCCTTTGATTGTATTGAGTTTAAGTCTGCATGAGCTCAATAAATGAATGACTCCATGTCTGTAATCATGATAATAGAGCAAGCATGGTCCAACTTTTCACTACCAAATGTGTATATGCATATCATTCATTAATCATACTAAAACGTGTCGAAATCTTTATCTGGGTTTGATTGCTGCTAAATGTGTATTTGTGTGTAAACCAGGCAACGGCATACAATACCACAACAGTTCTGGACCTGTGTATATCAGATACGCCCGAGTTAATCAACGATGGCGTAATGTCATGTAATATGATGGCTCTATCCGTTTACAGAGGAAAACACTTAAGATATCTGGTTTACGAATATTCGTTTGAATTATGTAGATAAGCGTTCAAATTCAGAATATGTTGGGTTTTTTTTCGTTCTTGGACTTGTTTGATTATTCTATTTGTGAAGCAGTGTACTTCTGGACAATAGGAAAGAAGAACACACTGCAAATATACGCTGAAAGTTGTGTTAGTGGAGTTTGGCGTTAGGTCGACCATTCAGAACAAAGATAGGTCACCGTACGTTATAAATCAGGCAACCGACAAAGACGTACATGCCAATTGTGATAAAGACGGAAAACCTACATGTTATGAGAACCGAAGTTGAAAATTAGCCTACAGCAAGACTAATACGTTGTCCAAGATACGTCATCCCTTGGACTCAGAGGCCTTGTTTTTTAAAAGTCCGAACAAACCGTAAACAATACAGCATTATGTAATTGTGCTCAATGTAATTAAGTCTTTAAAAATCTGTGTGCCACTGTCGAACGTGAAGCAAGTTTATGGGAGTAGAGTACTTACTTTTATTCGATATGTACTGTGCTTAGAAACCAAGACGTTCTATCAACATAAATGTTGTTGTCTGGTACCAATGCCCGCTGGGATGATGATCTCTAATGACCAATACCCACATCATTTTAAAGGTGTGATAAAAGGTTATAATCCCTAAAAACATCCGTCATCCTTACGACTTCGTGTTACTACCCCCTATTGTCTAGTTACCAAATTATCTCTTTGTAAGTTCCCGACCTAGGGGGTGATGACATCTCTGATTATGTGTGAACAAAGCCCGTTATATATATACTAGTATATCGATACCGTGTATCCTTCTGTCATCTTCCGCAATCAGTGTTCATTGCCCTGTGACAGTTTATTTTTTCCGTTCCCCCTTTGTTCATAATTTCATTTGTTTAGGGTCCCACTAAATAAACACAGCTCCTCTTTATTTTCTTTACTGTATTGACTGGGTCACAACTGTATACATTTTGTAGGAGTCAATTACAAAGGTCTATTCTCCCAAGTATACAGCGCTACCTGTGATTTCGTCACTTCCGGTCATATAGACTCGCCTCCACTGTACTCCGTTAGCCCAAGGCGGAAAAGTATTGTCTGCGCGAGAAAAAGTGGGGGTGACGGGATTTTTGAAATTATTCGGTTTGGAAAATATTTTGGAAGTCTTAATGAAGAAAAAGGAATAACCGATGAGTAATTCTTTGATCGTGTTTTAGCTTATATAATTAATCAAACTGGTGGTTGTTCAACATTGTTGTGGATAGTTCGACAGCCGTGTTGGAATTTAAAGTATTTGAGACATAAAGTGAAGATATGTAATGTGCTTCTTGGGTATACACTGGATTCCCTGAGGACCAGGGGATGTCTTTATTACTTTTGTCAGACTCTGGTCAGACTGATCGAGAAGGATATCCTTGAAATTAGATTGAAATGTTCATTTTATGCTGAACCATGTTTTTTCATATCCCAGACAAAGGAAACAATTTTTGTCTATCCTCTTCAATGATATTATAGGACTTATAACATTTTTTCACATGTGAAAAAATAATGTGTTTGAAAAGGATGTTTCTAGGCAGTGTAAAATTTACTGGAAAAAATCTTACAAACTTTCTGAAGAGTTCGGAAAAAACTTATGGAGAGTGCTTAGATTACCCATAAAGTATGATCAGGTCATACCACTTATGGATAGGGGTTACGAGGACAAATGAAAATAAGGGGGTGAGATTTGATGAATGGGAAATTACATTAATAGCATTACACGAGGAAGGAGCTTTATACACACGAAAACAACGTACGCACGTGTTGTTATCAATAGCAAAGTCGAATGTCCTTACATTCATCCATTAAAATATAACTTTGTTTGTTGAGCACTCCACTGTTTTACCACCCAAGAACTACTAATGCTGGGAGAGGTAGGACATTCAGGGATTTGAGAAAGGCCATTGGACAAATAAAATTTCGATACGTCTACTAACAAGGACCATGTTTATCCAAGAACAAAGGCAATTAAGGACAACATAATCAGTGGTCAAGGATTCGCCACCTTCTATCACGAGTAATGGCAACTACTACTTTGGACAGCTTTTAATCTCACACCCTTAGATTTGATTCATTCTATTTGTACCTTGGATCAATAGGTATTTAATTTCGGGAAAAGTAGGTTATGAACCCGCAAAATCGTCCGGTTGTAAGTTGATTCCACGAAACTAGCTAGTATTCTAAATTGGTATTCGGAGAGGAATACTTCCCCAATGCTAAATCGTCAAAGTGGTTGGGATTTGACATTGGTTTATGTATGTCTTTTATGATTGATGTATCATTCTTATTGACTCAACGATGGCAGTTTGGCAGCCCGATAGTCAATGTAGACTATTATCATAGCTTTAGACACAGTAATGCCACCATTATGATGTAATCTGCAAAGTAAAAGAACCCCCCCTCCCATAAATATATCGGCAAGTTCAAGTTTGCAGTTGTCAAACTCAGTATTGACATGATTGAAGGGATCATAAAATGATAGCATAATAGTACAGTACCATTTGTACATCTTATCAAGTGAACAAAGGCTCATAAAACAACGAGTGAGACATTAAAGTAATCATTGTACTCTTGGGCCCATATTTGCCCTTGGCAGAGACGAAGTACAGATTTGTATCGAGCTTAGTCTAGAGGCTATCATCTTCAGATTAAAAAAAACAACAACAATGGACAATCTCTAGACTATCTCGAGCCTGACGACACTCTGTTTCAAGTGACGGTGGTTTTATTGTAAAACTGGAAAACTAGGCAGTTGTTCCCTCCATTTACATTAATTCGTTCAGTCCATCCAAATATTTTATATCTGGTTTATAACCCTTTGAATAATTGATATTGGATTCTGTCATCGTTGAAAAAGGAAATTACTTGGGTTTCCTGTCTACATTAAATTCGTTAACTGGTAAAATTTAGAAAAGAAAGCACGTTATATGAATTTGTAGCAGATGTTTGTGTGATACACAAATACCACACCGGGGTTACATCAGATGAATTAATATGTTTTTTTGTGTGCTTTTTAAAAATTAATATGTTAACAAATATCACTATTGAGTAAAATTAATTCTTGTCAAAACGTGTCGTGTTCTCATCCCAGGATTCCTAAAAATTCTCAAACAATTCAACTCATTATCATGTCCTCTGAAATTAATTGATTTGTTGAGTCCGGTTGCCATGGAAACACGGGGAATAAATAGCGCCCTCCTGCAGTTACAATACGATAATTACTAAAATGTTGACATCTACATAGCTTCATCACTAAAGTGATATCTTTTATCACTTTGTGACCGGTACAATATATAGCATCTGCTTTGTAATGAAAAAATACACATCATTATCAAAAACGCGTATATGTACGGGTTGCATGCATTTATATGTAAGTTTACATGCGTGCAACTGCAATCTTCTGTTTATTTTTCGTGTCCACTGTAACATCACTATAATTATACAAATGCGTGATTAATAACACATTGTCAATATGATATTACTTCATTCATGCATTCATTAATTGTATTCTTGCTTTTACAGTATAATTACAACAGCTGGTATACGAACGAACGCCCAACCATACCATCACAACTCAACATAGTTCAACATTGACCCTATTCTGGACACCTCTCTCCCATCGTTGGAATATATATCATTACAATACAACTCCTAATAGGGTAAGTAGTTCATCTTATGTCAACTCTATCTTATTAATGTAATCATAGGGTCTATGATGTAATTTAGTCATTGGCTCCTTAGAAACAAATCTACTTTTGTGTTGTTGCAGCCGTATTACATTAGGAGATTAGTCGAGTGGTATGATTCATTGCCTTTGTCCTAGTACAGGGAACCCATTATTCAGGTATTCCGACGTTCCACGGTAATGGACTGAGGCATGTATAAGCTGAGCCTCTTTTGGTTTTAAGAGTATTCAATAGACCCTGGGGGTTTCTTAAAACACTTGGGGTTAAAGGATTTATAAAATTACAATTCAATATATAGATAAAGTGTTCTTAGTGAAGACAGGCATAGAGATATTGTGGCCCAAGGGTGTTTTAGGGTAACTTGAATCAGGCCTTCGATAGCAACAGTGTGATTTATTACTAACATCGTAATCAAAACAGTGGAGGTCAATTCGCTTTGTTTCGTTGCAGGTGAACCAGGTACATTAGTTATGGGCTACGACATAGAACGTTTCCTTGGGCAAGTCAACGAAGGTCTTCTTTGTTGCATCTGCCGAGACGTGCTGGAAGACCCGCTTCAGGCACCGTGTGAACACGCATTCTGTTCGACTTGTATCCATGGATGGTTGGTGCACGAAAATATCTGTCCAGAGGATCGCCGTACATTGTTAATAACACAACTCAGACCCCTCTTCCGGTATATGAAAAATGATCTGTATAAACTTCAAATTTGCTGCAGTAACGCGGACAATGGCTGCACCTTTGTAACGACTCTTGAAAACGTTGAACGACACGAACACGACTGCGACTTTGGTCGCGTTTCGTGTCCAAGTCACGGCTGCAACTCAGTGATGGAAAGACGAAACCTCAACTCACATCTTGCAACATGTGAATTCCGTACAAAGGTTTGCCCTAAAGGGTGTGGACTGACAATTCTTAGCAAAGAGGACGAAGACCACAATTGTATCGCCGAACTAAGAACAGAACTCGAACTTCTGCGTTCTGAAATGATATGTAAGTTGGACGACCAGAGGAAAGAAATGCAACTACGCCTGGACTCGCAGCGCTCTCATATGGTGCAGAAAACCAGTAATATGCAACAGCAAATCGACGAATTACGAGGTGAGTTTTCGAGTTTGACATTTGAAGAAACCCCTTACGACACCATTTGGTATGTCAGGATGTGAGGAAGCATAGTTTGTTGAGTTCCCTGTTCATCGCTTTGCACAGTGTCGTCTGCTAAATGTTTACTTTACAGCGACAGAGTTGACGACAATGCGAAATGGTATTTTCGCGCTCAAACTATTGACCAATCAGAAAGCGTTTAGAGTAGCAGTGTAGTGAGCGCGCCAAGATACAAATCTTGGGGCGACGGACCGGTAAAATAGCTGTCGTAATGTTTTGCCCAAAGCAAGGGGGTAGAAGTTGAGTTTGTTTAGGTATCCGTCGTTCCAGGACCATTTTAGAAGTTCGTGTACTGTTTTGTCGCAGCAGACGATGCGGTAGAAAAAGTTAACAGTGTGGCTTCTGTAGATGTTAGTTTTTTCTCGCAATCCGCAACCAGGTAAAGTACAGCCGTTAACTCGTAACCTCTTTCTTCCCCTCTGCATTGCTATTAATATATTTTACTAAAACAAATTAATGAAGCCTTTGAGACTGTTAAAGGAATTTTCACTACATGTTTTGGACTTGTTTTGTTGTGTATTATTTTTGTTTGTTTTCTAAATGTAGAACCTATGAATGATAATTTTTCTGTTGAAAACTTAAACATCTGGTCGAAGAGAAAATTATACACCAAAAACAAAATAAAAATGCAATTTTAGTCACCTCCTTTTCCCGACTTATATGGCATGATTTATTTGAAAAATTCTCTATTATATTTTTGAATATTATGTATGGCTGTTTTTGTCAGTAATATGATTTATATTTTCTTACTCCAACACAACAAAATTGTCAAACTTGTTTAGAAGCTTCCTTCACTTGTAAATTGATTGACAAGCTAAAATTAAACTCAAACTTATAAATTCCACTTCTTGCAATTAAGTATTTGCTCCCCTAACAAAATATAATATCCCAAAGGGGAAATTTAGTGCAAAGTTTAACTTTCACATTTCTTACATTAGTCTTAAAATGCACTCTAAGACAAACATTTTTTGCACAAATATCACTCTGTCTGCCTTCACAAGCAGCCCTGTAGATTCACTCAATCTTTCATGATATCAGATCTAATCTTTTGTGTAACTTTGAATTGTGGAAACAGGCCCAGTGTTGTGCTCCAAAACTTGTACAATTCTTTGAAGAGGTTTACCAATTCAAGTGGCCAGAGGAACACAATCCCTGTACACACGTGCAATAACCTGAGAAGTAAAAAGCTTGCAAACAGTTACTGATGGGGTTGAAATATTCTGTCTCCCAAGAAACTTCAGCCATTCTAGTTAGGAACAGCCCATGTTTATATAACCATATTGTCAAATACTTGTTGCAAGAAGTGCTATAAACCAAACAAATGAGAATCATGTGCCTTGAAGGCTGTCATACAAAACCCCATCCAGCACCGTCGTGACCTGGGTCCACTTTTTACAGGGCAACTATCCCGACTGCAACAGGATGTACGTACACTTCTGGCAGCTGAGAGGAAACGAAGACAAGAAATGGAACGAATGGAGCTGGAAAAGCAAGAACTGATCGATATGTTAAAAAGTCTGCAACGTGATGCTGAAGAAAGTAAGAAGGGCGCCTGTCGAAATTGTAAACGTGGAGAAAAGATTACAGCAATTTAGACCAGGTGCGTTTACTCAGGCAATTTTAAACCAGGTGTATTTACTCAGAAAATCGTGTTAGAAAAGAAATTGTTAATTACAGAATTTGAAATTAAACTTTTTAATTCATTAGTATTTATATAATAACAAGTGATTTATATTATTTATTCTGCAGAAATAACATGTACTACTTTGTATTACCCAGCTAACAGCATTCAAACCAACAATTCATTTGTTTATCTTTAATTTTTTAAATGATAAATGCTATTTATATTTCATCATTCTTTGGTAACTGGAACAGCATTTCACTACATTCATATCAAGTAAGGAAACATTTTTTATACGATGAATGCATTTTTTAAAATACTGAATCATTTTTATTGTATATATGTATTTTATGGAAAAACTTTCTTCTAACACTTTATATGTAAATAAATTCTGATTAATTATTGTGAAGTCTTCAGTATTTTTTAACGTAAACTTTTTGAGAGTAAGAGATATCTTGTAGTCTAGATTTCTACCTTCCCTTTAAAATGTTGATATCAACTGAGTAATGTTTTGTCATTCACTGAAATTGTTCTAGTTGTATTTCTGAAAGCAAAATTCATAATTTCTTGTCTTGGTTGTTTTCATCCTTTGATATCCAACTCTGAATATCATGGAAACTCTTCAAAACTGTGTAGTAAACCCTTAAAATATATACCCCTACTTGTTCATTGTGTGCATGCATTGTGTGCATGCAATGTGTATGCCGTGCACATGCTGTTTGCATGGTGTACACATTGTATGTGCATGTTAAATACATGATATGCACATGTCACACTCCATGATCTATTTTCAATTTCTACCACTTCATCACATCCAGATCTATTCATATGCAGTTAGTCCACAAGTAATTTGTAGTTTGGCACAAACTGAATACATGTATATCTGTCAATGTGTTTATAAATGGGTATCCATACATGCATATTTGAAGTATATATAACACCTTAGAGACACCAACATTTAGTTTGTACCTCTGTTTTTGTGCCAAAAAGGTAGGATTGAAATTCAGCCGTGTTGTCAGATAGAGTTATAGAGAAAGTTTGTCGAGCACAAAAGAATGATCTCTGCATATAATTTTTGTGGCTCCACTGATAAGATAACACTAAATACACAGACCCAAAATTGAAACATAGCCCTTCAAGTCTAAGGAGAGCCTAAATTTCAACAGATTCCCCTTCATTTCAAAACAGGTTTCTCAGCTCTTCATGTACATACATGGATGTTGATTGATTTGATTGTGCTTGTCACTCATTCATCTGGAACTGTGTGAGTCAAATGGACATAATTACGATCCCTAGAGGAATGCTTTAATTATTGCATTCAATTTTACTTTTTTGTTATGTTGACTTGAGAGCTACACTCAATTGTTCCCCAATTAGCCTTGGTTCATTGCATTCAAGTTAATGGATTTCAATAATCCCAATCACAGAACAAAGCTTAATTCTGTCAATTCATGTGTGTGTTCTCTCCTCCCCTATTATCTGTTACCTTAAAGGTCCAGTTACAGTTAGGATTAAAATTTAGATGTAACTGTAACTCCTATGCGTTGCCTTTGATAATTCCAGCAGTAAAAGTTAGAACCTGAGATTGAACCATGATCCTTTTGGCCTAGAATCCAGGCAAATGGGGGATTTGTTGTATTTTGATTTCCCCCTCTCACAACCCCCCCCCCCCCACCCACCCACCCACCCACCCACCCACCCACCCCCATTTGCATGGATTCCAGGCTATGGTCCTTTAAATATCAGACCACCACACAAGTGATGGTTTAATGACTATATACGCACTCAAAATTTTTCATCTATTAGGGATTTCTTTGGTAAAATTATACATTTTCATTGAGAGATTCTGAGAACAGAGTGCCCTAGTTTGGTACATCTTTGCCTTAGATGGACCGTACTGTTAACTGTGCATGCATAAAAACAAAGGGAGATATTAGTCAACCATAACATCACAACATTTTCAATATACAGTATGTACTGAGGTCAGAGTATAATGTCAATTTGCCTGCAAGGTATGTTAATACACTGAATGTACAAAAGACTAGCTAGACTGTCTGTCTGCTTGTGTTATGGTGCCTTTTAATTTTGACATGCATATCTGAAAAAGTCTAGTAGCCACTTGACCAGTCGTAAAATGACCCAAATTACAAAAATGCAGTGAGCCTTAAAATCCACTGTCCAGATCACAGGCAACACTCAAGTAGATATTAGGTGTGGCATGGTGGCTGTAAAGTCAGTTAAGGATCAACCAACAATAGAGTGTTTTGGGTCACATATACAAGGGGTCAAGAGATGGGTGAACAGTTCTATAGTTAAAGATACAGTCACAGGGGGTGTAGGACCTCTCTTGTATCGCCATGATACAATGAGTGATTTCTTTATTGTGAGTACAATAGCTTTGTTGTGGAAAATCTGTTATGTTGTCAGCTGGGTCACATAAAATGTCTGGAAATCTAAAGCAAGTCATGTTAGGAAAAACTAACAGTTCATGGTACATATCGTAAAATTTTGGTCCAAGTACTCTGAGAAAGCTTTGAAGAGCATGAATTCCAATAATTTAGTATATTTATTAAGGTGGTTAAGTAGATAAAACATTTCTATATCTTTTTACTGGAATTTCCACCAAAATTATGGTATGAAGCATGGAAATCTATGAATTTCACATCCCTCCCTTCACATATTACAGTGATTTCCCAAATTTTTCAAAATTATTGTCCTAAAAATGAATTTATTTCAAAAATTTAAATTTTGTGAGCTAGAGCTGTTTAGGTCAAAGGTCAGATAAATTTAGCCTCAGCTGTTTCATTATTTTTATTATATATACTTTATCAGTCAAGACTGCATGAGTGTTGAGAGTTATACAATAAAACTGAATTTATGATCACTTTGCACTTAGACCTAGAAAAAAAAATTGTTTGGTTCCAGTTATCTGACCCCACCTGGTTTTTCACTGACAACCCTAAACTTGTTTTTTTACATGTTCAAGAAAAAAATAATAAAATCTTGTCAGAAATAGTGGACTTGGAAACTGACATCAACTTAAAAAGACTATAAAAAAGCTGTTCTTCCTATATGTAATGGCTGTACATATGATGGGAAGAAACCAATAACACAGAGACCATATGGAAAACACTTAAACTACCTGACCTAGACACTCACACATGAAAAAAAAAAATAATAAAATAGAAGTCTACCTACCCCACCTATTCTAAAATTGAGCGTAATCAGAACCACACAATTTTTTTTATTAGGCCTTATAAGCTTCTGCATATACACAGGTCACTGCATTTGGGTAAGTTGTACAATTTGGGTCATTGGAGATTGGATAATTGCTACATATCTTTTTAAAAATAAATAAATATAGTGTTCATATTCTTACTGGAATAATTAAAAATCCTTGTAAAAACACACTACCAGGTAATTTTTCTGTTCATACTAAAAATAGACTGAACTTAACTATCTAATAACATCCAGCAGCAATCTAAGTTTTTAATGTAAACTGTAGACTATGCTAGTATTAAGTATGAATAAAGTGGTGAATATCTTGTCCCCCCCCCCCAGGTTGTATAGGATTTGTCCTCCCAAGTTATATAGCGTATTTTTGTAATTAAAATATTTTGCTATGAACTAAAAAAATCTTTAATTATCAGAAATCACTTTTAGAATTTCATTATTCCTACACAGGGTGACGGCTATAGCCTGGTAATGGAGGGTAGAAATCTGGTAAACTACATTATAGGATTTCTATGCCATAATTTTGATGGGAACCCTGGTAAAATCCGAGCGAGATTAAATTCGGTAGATTTAACCTACATTTAACAAAAATACTAAAGTGAGACTGCACTGGAAAATATAGTAAAGCAGTGTTTAAATCAGAATATTATAAAACTCTCATTAAATTCAGAGATTGTAGATATTTCCACCTGAGTTGTGATTTTTGAAAACCATCTGCATATATTAACCAGGAAGTTGACCTAATTGCTTTTATGGTAATTGTATCAACTCCAATTAAGATGAATATTTAATGACATCTAGCTATTACATCAATATGCATTAATTGTCCCCTGACTACACTAAAAGTCACCTGTGTATATAGCAATGATTATATAAAGAATATTTACAATGCTAAAACTGAATTATTTGTATGTATGGATTTCCTGCCTCTTTGCTATATTTGCTGCTACTGTTGCATTTATTGTCTAAATTCTGGCTTTTATAACGGATAATACTGTACCGATAATACAATAATATTGATTTACAGAGATTAAGCTTTAAATGTAAAGCTATTAATAACACTAACCGAGTCTTATCAAAATAATTTCAGGTACCAATTTTCAATTTTGTGTTTGAAACATTATACACCATGTACTATGATACTCATATTTTCAAAAGTTCAATATTGAGAGCCGAGTACTTACACTAGGGCTCAGTTTTAGTCTCTTTCTTAGTGACTACACTGTGATCTTGAGTGACTCGGAGTGAGACATCGTAGTTGGAATAATCCCTTTTATAAAACTGGATAGTGGGGAACTGTCTATTTGTTTCTGGTTTGCTATTGTATATACAATTTTGTGGCTTGTTTATAGCTGTGTTCCAACTGAGAGAGGGGACTGATGATTTTATTTGGAGAATGGGGGTACGGTGCAGGGGCATGAGGGATGCACAGTACCTCCCTCAACCTAATAGATGGACTGTGGTTGCAGGTGTAAAATGAGTTGCAGGGAGGTAAACATAGCCATGAATTGTTCTTGTCTTGGTGTGAACCACAGTGCCAGGATGTGAGCAGTCATCAAAGTTTCAGCTTAAAGTGTACTTTACAGTGACTGCAAGACACAATATCCAATTGATTCCAATCTTTCACAGACAGTATACTTGGCTCTGAGTAGCTGACATTATCATAGCATTTGTATGTTTGTGGAGGAGAGAGAACAGTGCAGTGCATTCATACCAGAGTTTCTATATATCCATTGACAGCATTCAACTTGTCTTTTTAAAGTGTTAACTTTGTAGAATGGACCAGTGACTTCCAATAGAAAAGGTCTGTGTCTTGAGGAGACATGGAGGTCATTGTACTGGGGAAAGATTGTTTCTTCCAATGCTATACTGACAATGTTAGGCTTTGAAATATTGCAAACAGGACATAATTGTATTAAAATATAAATCCACAAATGTTCCAAGTAAAACAAAGTAAATGCAAAATTAAAAAAAATTATTACAAAATTAGAAATGAAAGGTTGAATAATAATACTTTTTGTAGCTGCATGGATGGAAAACAAGGCCAAGGTTTCGAAAACAAACCTTAAAAGGCAAAAGAAGACCTGTATAGAGCTAATTTTGCCCCTTTTTTTTACTTGTTAGTATCATAAAAGGAAAGTGCAGAGAAAAGTATGTTGTATTTATAGACTTCCCAGGCTACACCCTGGGAAAGTTTAACTTATTGTTATGGTCAAGGCCACTGAACAGTAAACTTGACAATCAGATATGTCAGGTTGATCAGATTTTTAGACTTAGGTTTATCTTGTAGATCTGTATACTTGTCAAGATGTCAATGCCGCATCAATTGGCTTGATTCACAAATAATGGACAAGAGATTAGAGTTTATTGATGGCAGTTAGCTGGCAGGTTTAGGTATTGTTTCGGACTAAACTGTAAGTAATTTTGAAACTATAAGTAATTTTGAAGGCACAAGAAACGGACAAGAGATGTAGTAGCAGTTAGCCGAGAAGTTTACAATTGTTCAGGTATTCTTCAGGAGTAAACTTTGGAACCAAAAGTAATTTTTAAAGGGGAAATAATTTTAAAATCGTAAGTGATTTTGAAACAAAAAATAACAGACAGCAGCCACTGTTAGAATTTGTATTGATATCAGCTTACAGGTTTACAATTATTTAGGTATTGTTCATGAATACTTTAACACCAAAGGTAACTTAAAACTGTAAGTATAATTTTGAATCTGTACATAATCTTTGAAACACAAGTAACGGACACCAGGTAAAATTTGTGTTGAGAGTAGTTTGCTGACAGGTTTACCAGGTATTGTTGATTACTACTTAGAAGGAATCTCTGTTAGACCATTCTTGTGACATATGAAGGGGCAAAGGGTTTGGACAGCAGACTCAAACACCAAAGTAACAAAAGAGTGGTAAAAAGTGAGCACCCTACATCTTATGAGTATGCATCACTCCACTTAGATAGGTTGGTGGGAAAAAGATTTCTGAGTTGTCGCCACTCTTTAAGAGTGTATTGTTTTTAAAACAAAAGATAACAATACCATGCTAAAGACAAACGGAATGAATAATTTTGCAAACAATTGTAAAAAAGTAAAAGAAAATACAAAAATACAAGTGCTGGTATAATTACAATCTCAGCTTAGGCATGGAGAAGAAGACCCTCAATTGACTAATGGTTCATGTGATATAATAGTTTATTAACAAACTTTGAAACTTGGTTGTAAACAAGAACAAGAGATTAATTGTGAACTTTCATTAGGTTGGTAAAAATAGCTTTCTGGAAAATTAACTGTTATTAAGGTTGCACTATAGTCGTAAATTTATCGTAAAAAGGGTATTGTTAGCGTGACTGATTTACGTCAATTAGATCTTGGTGAGTACATACACCGGGAATAGAAACTGACCAGTTATTAGCATAAGTTCTGAATCAGAACTAAGTGCACTTTTTTACATACCTTAGATTGAGTCTTACAATATGGGTTATTAGGCACCCTTGAGATTGTTCACAGTGAATACATTTCACCTGAATGACAAACAATAACACAGCTCAGGTGTACCCCTAATTTGACCTGTAAGATGATAACCGTGCTATGTTAGATATTTGCATATCCTCATTGTTTGTAAAACAGCATTCAGTCAGCCTTCACTTTCAATTGCATATGCTGGCAGCGTACATCACAGCTATAATGTCAATATTTTTGTTTTCTTTTAATTTTGTGAAACTGGTCTTTTTGAAAAGGTATCAAGTCAATAACAGATGAATAGCATAGGACTTCAATTCTTAAAATGATCAAGACAGTTTTGAATAGCCTCGGCGTGAGCAAAGAATAATGATAGACATTTTGGAAAGGTATCAAGTCAATACCTGATGAAATGCTTCGACTTCAATTCTTACAATTCTGAGATAATCAAGACATTTTTGAATAGGCGTAAACAAAGAGTACATAATGACAGACATTTTGGGAAAGTTTCACATGAACTTTTTAGAAAGGTGACAAGGACAGGTAATATATTGTACAGACTTTAAGTCCTTCATTAAGCATTTTTGACAAATTCTTGAGAAGGCATTAAGATGACAATTGTTAGGACTAATTGTTTAGACTTAAAGTGGACTTTTGGGTAAGGTGAATTACGTATCTATGTGAAAATCCTTCATCGCATTCTTTAATGACAAAGTCTTGAAAAGGAATTTAAAAAAGACAATTCTTAAAGACTTATTGCATAGCCTTCAAATTCTTCTCTTGGAGAACAATATTTACCTGAAACAAAGTTCTTGATAGTTTTAGACCTCTAAAAAATAGTTTTGTTATTTTGCCTTGTTATAATAGTTCATGAATTGCTTCTCCTTCAATGTCAGGTGTTTTTTGTCACACTATTTTGGATGAATTTGGCAGAAAAGACCTTGCATTGTTTCCTAAGTTTCTTTAAATTTGGCATTGAGAGGACAATTCACAATTCTGCTGCAAAATGAATGTAACATGTACCACGGTAATAGAGAAGTTTTACAAATTCAATTTTTTAAAAATTATTTTTAACAAACAATTTCATGAATAGCTACATTGCTATACAGAAAAATACAAATCAGAAGATACAGAAGTCTAAATATGCAGAAAATTATCTTCTTTTTTTTCTGGGACTGGAGAGTTTTGAACGTTTTAAAATGAAAACTGTCTGACATTTCACTCAGTTTTGAAATATAAAATTGGAAATGGGATTTTCCCATGAGGCAAAGAGGAATGCACTGATCTCTATCTAACAGGTATTCTCAAATATTGACTGACATTTATTCAGTTGTTTCATGAATGATAAAGGTTGTATCAAACTCTCATAAGATGTAAATTAATATTTAATGTAATAACCGCACAACACAATCTTTCAAACAAAGTTATTAAAACATGCTGTAAAATTATTAGAACAAGATTCAAATTTTGAAAATTATTTTTTTAAAACTAGTTCATGAAAAGTTACATTGTGATACAGAAAAATACAAATCAGAATATACAGAAATTAAAATATACAGAAAATTATCATTTTTCTTCTGGGAGAGTTCAAACCTTTAAAATGAAAATGGTCAGATTGATTTTCACATGAGGGAAAGAGGAATGTACTGACTTCTATCTAACAGGTATTCTCAAATATTTACTGACATTATTTCAGTTAATTGTTACATTTATTTTGAATCAAAAGGTTTAATCAATAATTTAATTAATGACCAGACACAACCTTTTACACTGATATTAAAATGTGCTGTAATAATTGGAACTAAATGAGTATATCAGAGAAGCAAATTTCAACTCATTTTATCAATGTAACAATGATACACCGTCAATGTAATTTTAATGAGTTGTAGTTCTTTTCAAAGCAGACATCGATTCAAGCAGGTGTATGAAGTTGTATTTACACTGTGATTATTGGTGACTCTAGGCAACACAGTCCCTAACACAAATACTAAGGTGCTGTAATTGCCTACCTCTATGTAGCCATTTTAACTAAACAAACATAGACTGTCTGTGCTATTCATTATCTGTGAATGAAATGCTTAAAAAAATCCACAATGATGCATACGTCACTGTGTCTATATAATATAGGTTAGGTACCCTCCCACATGTCATCAAAAAAGGTATATATAGGGACTGCCTTTTACAGTAATTTTTTTATTCAAAAAGAGAAACAGCAGTATAGAAAATAATTTGATGATACAACATTGAAAACAGAAACTGATGGGGAGAGCTTAAAAAGCACCAAAGAAATACAGAAAAAGATAAAAAAATGTTTGAGTATTATTTGTAATATGTTGGTATACTCTATACAATTTTGTCTTTTACAAAATGGGTACTCACTTTGTACATCATGTATAGCTATGTTTCCCCTTCCAAAGACAGAAAAATTATCACTATTTAAATGTATGTATAGGGTATAAGGTGCCAACTATTAAAGTGCACCTATCCTACCCTCTCACATACACACACACACTCAGATATGCTTCAGGATTGCGTTGATTAACATCTGTAGAATCATGTATATGCCTGTTAAAAAAATAAATAAAACATATTTCCCTATATCAAAATACTTGGTTTAATACTTCACTACTGAAATACTTGTACCACTTATTCTTCCCAGATTTGATGCATTTCAAGCTTTTTCTGTGACATGTATGTTTTTTACTTCACCGTTCTTTATTTTATCGAATCGGCTGTAAACTGCATGGGCTGGGATTTCTTTTTTTGAATGTGATATTTTTCATACTAGGACACTTGTATTACCCTTGAAAACATTCCAACAAAATGTCTTTATTGAACACTGAAAAATCAAGCTGTGTGCTCCCTACAAAAATAACAACATTTATGTACTGCATATCTCCACATTCTCCCTCATACATGACAATAGTACAGTCTGACTAATGTCTAAAATTAGTACAAGGCCATTTCTAGAACCAACTGATACTTTATAAGATAAATCATTTTGATAATTTTAATTTCAATAAACAACTGCTGCTTTCAAAGCTCATTAATACTTACTAGCAGCCTACATAAGTTACATCTAAAACTTGTTAAACTTCTGACCTGCTTGTAGTTCCAGTGTGAATTCCTTTTAAGCTATGAATATATACACATAAAACAACAAAGAAATGTAATACATGTAATTGTAAATAACACCACTTTTCTAACTTCCTTCCGCACATTTCCAATCTTTGAAATATGTGTATAAAAATCAATTTAGCCTGTAGCTTAGAACCTTCACATACAGGTGCGCTTGACTATATTGTGCACCCTCAACAAGATCATATCACAGCTATAAGGTCAGGTTCTGAGCTGTAGCCTGAGGTAGTTTAATATTTACCAAAATTATCATGTTAAGCAAATATACATAGGTAGTTTGAATGTGTTCATGATGTGAAGTAGTGGGATAATCCTTTTCTCATTTATTTAGTCACCTGTATGGCCTTCACCTAATAAGATCGCAGTTTTTTGTGAGCAAAGATAAACAAACAAACAAATGTATCCTTGGGGGGTTTAAACTTATTTTGTTTGGTAAGGGTTGTACATATCAAGTGAATGATAAATGCCAACAATTTCAATTCTGCAGTGTTTTGCGAAGGTTTTTGAAATTTTTGTAACAGAAGAGGAAATCTGATAAAACTTGCAGAGATTTTCATGCATTGTACCTCATATTTGGGGAATGCTCATAATAGTTTGGATAAATCTGGTGGAGCTTGCATAGATTTCATTCTTACCTGCGAACATGAAATTGTATCAGATTTTTGGTACGAATCTTTGAATTTTGAACTCTATATATTTATGACTACGATGTGATATACACCATTAGTGTCACCTTTTGTATCTATATTTGCTGGAGGAGGGTATTATTATAACATCAACACAGGTATTTTAAGATATTAATAATAGATGCTCTTATTGTAAAAGGAACACATTAATCAGAAATTTTATCTTCACATTTAGACGACTATAGAAAGTAAATTGATCCACTATTAACAGCTTGTAATGACAAGATAGTACTTGTCAACCCAGCTGTGTTTCAGTGGTACCAGGGGAAACATTATATATCTATCTAAGTGTGCATGCATATAGATAGACACCCCTTCTGTATTCTTCTTACACTTTACAGACCTATTGCAGAATGGGATTGAAATTTAGGTGTACAAAAAATATCTAGCAAAGCTACAGAAAAATTAGTTTAGTTCCTGACAACTTATTTCGATTTTATACTACATTATTACGTGTGTGAAGATAACATAGTGTAAAATCAGAACATAGTCGTCAGAAACAAGACTACAGAAAAATTAGTCCTGAAAAAAAGAATAATAATTGGGTCATGTTGCCATGGAATCCAGGCTTTCTTGTCCTTTCATGTTTAAAGGCCCATGTTTCAATCCCAGTTTCTCACATTAGTGTTATTTTATCAGTGAAGCCATAAAAATTAGATACGACAATTCTTTTGTTAAAGACCAAATTTTTATGTGTTTTTCACAAGTAAATTTTAATCCTAAATCTGACAAGGGCCTTTAAATAATTAAAATGTAAACTATACTGCTTGCTTTTTAATAGTCTATCTGCTAGACCTTGGATGTTCTTCCGATACAATATGACACATGGCCGAATATCGCTATCGAGGATGGAACATTTGTTCGAGCAAAGCCCTCACTGTGAACTTCGTACCCTTATGGTTTCGGAAAGAAGGCCCAAACATCTAGCAGCAAGACTAGCTTTTTAACTGAACTAGGCCTTGTCAACTGAACATATATAAATTTCAAGTCATATATTTTTTTTGAAGAAAAAAAATTCTACTGAAATTTAATTTTTGGACTGTTATTCACACAAGCTTTGCTTCATTATAGTCCCAGTAATATCCTTTGGTAATTAATTGTCTTTTAAAAGAACAATCGGGTAATGAACTAAAATCCTACGTAAAAAACTTACTTTTTTAACGATAATATCTTAAATTCAAACCATTAGTCCTTGAATTCATTGGGTAGGATTAACCAAGTATTATACTTAACATTTCTGAACTAGACATTAGCCAAATTGTAGTCATCAAAACTGATAACAGTCAATTTATAGTTTTGGTGATTTAGGCTACATACTTGTATCATGTACAATCACCTCTGTGTCTTGGCGTTAACTGTTGTTGTTAACATGTCCATCTAATCAGCTATTTTAATAGTGTCCGAACTACTGGGGTAGGTAACATAATTTGGACTCTAAAAGAGCTGATAAGATGGACATGCTAACAATGCTGTAAATGTTGAAATTATCAGCGATCTTCTTTAGATTAAAGACACTTTAATACATTACACAATGTATATGGTACAGATTCTCATATATTTCATTTTTGCCAGTCAATGTTTATAATACTTTAGCCTAGAGTCATGTCATGTGACTATCACCTCCCCTCACGCCTAGCATTTCCCTCACAGCTGTGTATTCAAGCCTGAAATTAGACACAACAATGTTCATCAAGTTTTCTTTTCTTAATGAGTATGGCACATAATTTCAGAGTTCATATAATATCATATGTTTTTAAAAGAAATAATTGTACATATAAACTTCCAGATTCTATTTAATATCTAAGTTTCCCTTGTTTTGGGGGCAAGTCTTGTACAGAGTACATTGACATTATTAAAGGCCCCTTATGCTACACACATTAAGGCCCCTTATGTTCCACATATTTCCTAAACAAAGAAAAGTGAAAGAAAACAACAGCTATAAATGACTACTTTTAGAAATTTTAATATCAAGTGGTCCTTGCTTTTCCACTTGTCTGGAATTGCTTTTTTTATACACGTATGTACGAGTTTAATATCCAAAATGTCCTAAGATGAATACATGGTATCAACAATAGTGTTCTTAGTATAGTTACATTGTAGTTACTTTGTATCTAAACCAAGGTCAAGTGAGGACAAGTAAACAGTCACTAAACAATCCAATAAACAAAGTGAGATGGTAACTGGCCTCCTTTTAGACAGCTGCTATCAATGTAGAGATTTTATACGACTATTTTTATAGGCCAGACATAATGCCGACAACTGGGTGTACACCAGCCTTAAGCTGTTGTGTTATTTCTAAGATAAAAACCACACAACTACACAAACAGGAAACTTTCAGACAATTTGAGTATCAAATCTGTACATGTAGAGTACTTAAAATAAATATCACGTACCTTAAGTTTTTGGGGTAATTATTTTGCGTGGGAAATACAAAGAACGGTACATACTTTCATCATCAATGGACAGGAACTTGAAATAAACATAAAAAACCCTGAAAAACTTTTAATAAGAATGATAACAATGATATCACATCAGTGGAAACGTTTTAATGAAATATTTCAGAAAAATAAACAGGAAAGTGTATAAGGGTATGACCATGCCAGGATCATTAAATAAACATAAAAATAAAACCGAAACTTTTAATACGAATGACAATGATATAACCTAAGTGGATATGTTTTTATAATGAAATATTTCAAGAAACGTAAACAGGAAAAGCTTAAACTCTTTGATGGTGTATATAAATTTTATGTTATTGATTTGTACGTACATACATAATCTGAAAGTATAAAGCTAGTGGCAAGGTTATCCTACTGTACAGGTCCATCAATGGATTTTCAAAGTCTACTGTAAAATGTAATGAGATATATAAAAGTATACAGACTTACAGCCTCATTGTGCCTGTGAACGTTTTTACCTCATAGAAACCTTCGAGTCATGATAGTGTAAACATACTGTTTGTTTACAGATGTGACCAACTCAGTAGAACAACATGATCCTTTTCTGTGAAGATGATGGCAAGTCTGTTAATATGGAAAAGATTTCATTTTGTATAAACATCTCTTAGTTATGATAGTAAACATATAGTTTGTTTACAGATGTGACCAACACAGAACAGCACCATCCTTTCTCTGTGAAGGACAATGTCTTTTTTTACATTGCCTAGTCTGTTAATATGGAATACATTTCATGATGAAAAACACCCCTTATAGTTTAATATGATTGTAAACTTAGCTTGTTTACTGATATGGCCAACACAGTAGAATAACATCCTCCTCTGTGTAAGGACCATGTTCTAGTTAAAGTTGCCAAGAACATAAACACCGGATAAATAAATATGGAATAGGGTAAACAAACACTTCATGTATGTATCATGAGTTCAGTTGTTTTTGAAAACATATTTTTAAAGTAAAATGGTATAGATAAACTGATCTTCTCATTTTTGTTGACAATCTTTTTGGGTTTTTTATTGGCTGCAATACCACAAAAGTGAATATTAAAATTTGTTCATCAAATTGAAACACTGTTTCTTTTATATACCGTTAGTTCATTTACAGTGTGGTAGTGTTGGAGACTAAAATTTCAATGTTTACACCTCATGTTGTTATGAAAGTAAAGATGATGCAGTTTGAAGTTGATGCTTCTATATATAAAAAAAAACACTCCGACACATGTTTGTGGTGAAGACATGTTGGAGAATTTCCAAAGTGTGTTCACACAATTTTACTTGAAACACTAGTTGCCAATTTTAGACATAATTATCAACAACTGATTTTAACCATTTTCACTTTATTTATAATACCCAACTATATTTATGCATTTTTATTAAACTTTTATTACATTTTGTTCTTTTTTCACAGAAGGTCTATCAATCATACTAGAAGGTCCACAGATGTGATGTTATCTTAGCCAACATTAACCTGAAGGATTTTTAATACAAAGACGCTCTAAACTTTGATACTTTGAGTCAACTTGAGGTTATTGACCTTCTTCCTGTGTATTTATTCAATCAAGACCAAAGTTTTTCCAGAGAAGCAGTGACAGGTGTTGTTGGCAGTAAACAAAGTGTCAAGGGACACAAATATTCCAGTCACCGGTATTTCTTTTGAAAGAGCACAATGGATGTTTTTTTTATAATGATGCAAATCATTGAATATGATATGATTTGACAATAATTGTATATTAGTTTCTAATCTTTTGAACCAAACAAAATGATGTTTATGGGACAAGTCAAACTCAATGAGTTATTTTGAATATTTTATGGTTGGCTGAAGAGAAACGTTCAATGACTTATATGATCATTTATTATGCAAGCCAAGTTTTTTTGAAAATTGGTGGAAAATTTGGATGGCTGGTGACATAGACTCATAGAGACATGTTGCAACCTGGACACATATTGTTGTGATGTAGAACAACAGAACTGATGACATCGTTGTGATGTGTACAGAACTGGTGACATCGCTGTGATGTGGAACAACAGAACTGATGACATTGTTGTGATGTGGAACAACAGAACTGATGACATCGCTGTGATGTGGAACAACAGAACTGATGACATCATTGCAATGTGGAACAACAGAACTGATGACATCATTACAATGTGGAACAACAGAACTGATGACATTACTGGAACAATGATATGACATCAATGTAGGACACCATGACATATAACAGTGACGTGGAACAGAACTACATTACATTAGATTATTTGTGATGTGGGACAGCAGAACAGTTTTGGATGAAGAACTACATAACTAATGACATATTTATGATGTTGTGCAACACAACTGATGACATCACTGTGATGTTAACAACAGAAGTGATAACTATACACATATTGCTGTGATGTAGAACAACAAAACTGATGTCATATAAATATTGCAAATAACAATATGTTAAAAAACTGCTGACAGCTGTTGCAACAGAAATAATGACATAATGATATTTGGAACAATAGACCATACATCATCTAACAATCAGCTGTTATGTACAATATATTCCGTTAGAAAGCTGAACACTTAACTAATATATCATAATCAATAATGTGGAAATGATGTGTAATTTTGATACCCACCTTATTTATATATTTTACTCATATTTATTGGTAATATAATAATAACAATAATTTGAAATCATGAAAACTCATCCGTATAAAACTTAAATTTGAACCTCAATTGGTGTAATTTTTGGTGCTGGAATCGACAAGAGGTGATTGATTGCTTTAATTAACTCATATATATACCTCAAGTGGAAGTTATTTTATTATGGTTATAATAATGCTTTACAAAATTAGCTACTAAAATATAACAATAATGGTTTTTCTTTTGATGTACCAGTGATTTTTTGTTTTCAAGTTACGATGCAGGCCAAAAACGCAATATTAATGTTAATGAACCAAAATTTGTAATTTTGAAAATAAAAATAACAATGAACCAAAACTTGTAAGGCAAAAATAAAAATAATGTTTGTTTCCGATAACATGACTTCAGAAATTAGGGTAGGTCGGTCAAAACTTTTAATTTTTAAATTTTTTTTTTTTTTGAGAAATTGATTCAGCTCTTAGACAAGATACTCATTGGTCACAATACTTCTGTGATAGTTTGATGAGTTGTAAAAGAAGTAAATGAAGACAATTATATGTGAAGTAGATGAACATGTATGCACACAGTGTGCACTTGGTATCTCTGGAATGGAGTTTTTAAACAGAATTCTTGTCCAAGGATACTATGGTAAGAAAATTTACACAGAAATAGAATTAATTTCTAACTAGTTTTTGGATGTAAAAATGTTTAGGGTTGGCAGCTGACACTGGGGTCGGTCGGGTTATCGGAAATACGTTATTTTTAAAAATATTAGGCCTAATGTTAATAATGTACTCAGCTGAGTTGAAAAAAGTGATCATTCCAATAACAGTATTTTACATATATTACCTATTTGTCATGTTGAATAATAATTAAATATATAGTGCTACATCAAATACCATGCCTGTAATATTATTTGTCAAAACTTGTCTGTCACCTTATATGTAATAAATTGCTTACTTCATTATACTTGAAGTAATATTCAATTTCTTTTCAGGGGATTCGGTTTCTGGGTTGGGATACCAGGTACTGTAACATGGTTTGCAAATTAGTACAATTTATGATAAAAAAGTAAAAAATTCTCATCAAATTTTCCATTGGAAATTGAAGATCTTCTCTCTAAACCATATGCACCCATTTTGACTCAATAAAACCAGAAAAATAATGCTGAAATAAAATTTCAAATTAATTGCTACAAGAATAATGGAAAAGCAATCAGTGACATAGTTTCGGTTACCCAGACTCTCGCCACTGGGGGCTCTACCTACGGGACCTCCCCAAACAAGAGTCTGGGAAAACCAAGTTCCAACTCGCCTGCGACAGAATCAGCTGCTGGAGCACTGCATCATGGGGAGTACTTCATGCCCAACATTGCAGGCTGAACGATTTGGGTACCTTCGCTACAGATTATCACTTCTCAAGCGACACTAGTATATTAACTACAACAAACAGGCCTCGTAAGCCCATTTTTATGTTTGGAAGAAATCTACTGTGTGACTTCCATCGCAGGGTAGTTGGAACGTGGTTTCCCCAGATTCTTGTTTGGGGAGGTCTCGTAGGCAGCGCCCCCATTGGCGAGTCTGGGTAACCAAGACTATCAGTGATATGGCTACTGAGAAGGCATGGTTAATTCCCACTGTATCAAAGTACATACTAACTTTCACTTTGTCATGGGAAAGTAATAGCGCCCTCAAGTGATAACTTGGAGGGAGGTATTTAGAACTGACATTTTTGACAGACTACTTCTTTTCTATTTATGTCCACCATTTTGTTACATTTTTAAAAAGTTTTGTACACAAAGGTAGAGGAAATTGTTGCATACATATGTTTTCTACTGTTGGAAACATTGGAAATAGCGTCAGTTTTTTTAATACCAAACATTTAGTTATCTGACACAGTATTTTGTAATAGTATTATGCCATATTCAGAATTGTCATTTTTCAGCTCAGTTATACATCTCATAATTCTGTAATATACAAGAGAAGCAAGCTAACGTGAAACATGTCATTTTCCACAACAAAAATTGTACTAACTTGCTACATTTCAGTCTGAGACAAAGGCCTTACAAACACATTTACTTTGCATAAGCAACCTTAATGTGATCTGCAACCTTACAAAATGTAACAATTGTATTTAAACTTTGTTAAGCCAGACAATAAAATGTAGCTATGGTTGTAAGATTGTTGTTGTATAAAATGTCCTGTTTCACACTAACTGTCTTCTATTGTATTATAGATTTCCACAAATAAAACCACCCCAAATTAACTTTTGTTTTTACATTAGATACTAAAATAATAAATAAATGGGTGTCTAAGAAGAAGACCCATGATAGATAACTTTCCATGTAATAGTTTTGATTTGTCAAAGTACAGGTGTACTGCCAGTCTACATCCTGGGCATTTGCTGATTGGCCAATAGCTGAATAGCCATTTATACCAGCCAATGACAAAGAACATTGCACTTGTACACATCCTGGGCATTCCTGATTGGCTGATAGCTGAATAGCCAATTATGGCAACCAATGGAAAAGAACATTACACATGTACACATGCTGAGCACTGTTGATTGGCCAATGGCTGACTTAGCCAATTGTACCAGCCAATGACAAAGAACATTACATTTTGACATACTACTCATCAGTGTAAAGTGTTATTGTACAAGTGGTAAAGTTTGAATTCAGAAATTATTTTTTAGATGTTTTGGGAAAAACTAACAAGTGAGAATTAAAGCCGACTAATATATCTAAAATAATCAAGTGTCTTGCTGATATTGTCAGCATTGAAATCATACATTGGTAATTTTGAAATAAATGATAATTCATAAATCTAGACTTTGTTATTTTGTGTGTGATGGGTAGAATGGATGGTGTCTCAGTCTGTCTCAAGTAAAAGAAATCTCACTCTAAGCAGTTACTTTTGAAACCCTACAGCATATTGGGAAAACTCTGCTAAGATATTTCACTCATTCTTAGCTGGTAGGCAGGTCAACTGAGGCAGCCAGGGGAAGACTTGTTGAAAACTCTTTCTGTGTATACTGAAACAATTAGTAGAGTCATGCATCATGTGTGTTGAAGACTACTCACTCTGCCTAGCAGCCTTCTATCTTACACACACACACACACACACACACACATACATACACACACACACACACACACACACACACACACACACACACGGGCATGCACACATGCACACACACACACACACACACACACACACACACACACACATCTCTTTCTTGTGGTTAGAAAATAAAATTCTCAGTAGTTCACATCTTCGACATTCCAGGCAGTTATTTCTACCATTAATTTTAGGGACAAAAGTTGAGAGGTGAGTAGTAAACATAATTAATCAACCAAGTCTGGCTAGACATTATTGGTTCAGTCAGCTTACAACACCTGTTCACCAAGCTAGACCTGTTGTCTGAGTTCAAAATGGTCCTCAAGTGTCAGTGTAAGCACCACTTGCCACATTATTTATGGTCTTTTTAACACTTTCAAATAGATGAAAATATTTAATCTGTTCTGTATGGAATGTAGGTTAAGTGCTGAGGTTTCACTATGAGAAATTAATTCTCTGGTATAGGACATAGTGCGATGGGGTGTATATGGTAATCTACTGGGGTGTGAGGTAAACTCACTAAACCTTCCTCTGGTATATAGGATTATGGCAGGTGGTGTATTATGTTAAATTGTTAATACTGGGGTTTGAAGAGAACCCTTCCTCTGGTACATGACAGGTGTGGGGCAGGTGAGGGATGTATTGTGCTAATCTGTTATAGTGGGGTGTGAGAACTGTTTTGGTATGACTGGGGTGGGGTTGTGGGCAATCAGATCATACTGGGGTGTGAGTGAAATCCTTCTGGTATGACAGCTTAGGGGTGGGATGAAATATGCTAATTTGTTAATACTGGGGTGTGAGAAGAACCTCTGATAATGTGATGTAAGACTGGGGTGTGGGTCAGGGGAGGGTTGTATATGCTAATCTACTGGGGAGATAGGAGATCCTTCCACTGAGATAAAGGGTGGCAGGAGTGTATTCTTCTAAAGTCTGTTACACTGGGGTATGAGGGTAAAGGTGTATTTTTATAGTCTTTTCATCCTAGGATGTGAAGTTAACCCTTCCTCTAACAATCAACCACAACATTTTCTTGATGAGATTCATGACCATGCCAATGTATTGCTTTCAAATCTCTAGTACCATGTTCAGCATGAGTGTTAAAGTTCCCTTGAAAGTGCCTACTTCAATAGGTGTGACAAAATAATAGGAACTCAAGCACATAACACTCAACGTTGAGCACATCATTTTAAAATAACAGATTCACATCAAACAAATAAAATTTGCTTAATCAGAATATTTATTCATCAAACTGCATAGTTTGGTCCACAGATAGTTGAGGAGTAGAATTTCAATACTATCCGTGTTTGCTCTATTACTTCCACTAACATTCACTACAAATGACACTATTTACATTAAATTCAATGCAGTTTTTTTTTAAACATTTCAAAACATAAGTCCATATATATCATGACCAGCACAGCTCACAGACAAGCAACAACACTGTTAGCTTATATTTGTCTACTGCCCTCTAGTGACACTAAATTGCTATACTTTTGTTTTCAACATATACATGTATTGCTAAATCTAGACTATTAAAGCACCATAATAAAAATGTGTTGGGAAATAAAAAAAGATATCATATTGTAAGTACAGATGTCTTCTTCACAAGCTGAGAGTGTTATTCTGCCTCTCCAAGTTTCTGGACATTCAATTGTTACTGTGTAAAAGCTCTTCTTATATGTACAATCTCTGGCACAGAACATGTTTGACATGAAAAAAAAAGTGCCAGCAAGTTAGTTAATTTTGGATAAAATGGGGTGTCACTTTTGACTTACGTTTTAGCTGGTTTAATGTTATTTGTCAAACAGATAAACATTGAGGTGTCAACATTGAGAAAAGAAAAGTAAAGCCATTTTTATCCGGTTCCTAATACTTTTAAACTGTAAGATACATCATGTCTCTCTGCCCTCAATGGTATTCCTCTCTCAGGGTTGACCGATGTGTGAGGGCGCCCTTTCATGGCGTACCTTACAGACAACTAATACTTTTACTTCTGAGGGTTGAGGGTTGTTATTTTAAGTTTGTGTAACTGCATGATAGAGATGAGTTTGTTGACTGCAGTAAGACCTTTCTTTCTTTCTTTTTTGAGTGAGAGCCACACCAAACTAAAGGTTTCTGTGAATACTGTAAAGATGGAAGATAAACCTTCACACAAAATTTTGATGTGGGCTAATGTTTTCACGGTATACGTTCCAAAATACATCTTACATGTGGATATCAAACTGCCAAACACCAGACCATTGTCTAATTCACAGTAAAATGAGAAACCACTAAGCACCCAGAAAATCCTACATATCATATAAGATTTTTAACAATGGTTCTTTATCTTTTCTGTGGCAATCTCAATACAATAACTTACCAGTACACACCAAAAGGTGAAAACATACATAATGAGACTGTTCGGTATAGACACAGGACATGAAGGATATCTGACAGTACACATTTGTATTTCTGTACAATGTGAAATAATCAAGAATATCACCAATGTATGATATGAAACAAAATCTTACTATACTGTACTTTGATAAACATGTGTTTCCTTCTTCTAAGTATGTATTGTATTTTGGGTATGAACGCTATCTCAAAATTCAGCTAGCCTGTTTACGGTGCTTTGTGGTACTCCGTCCATCTTTCATACCATGCTTGTACTAATACCAACACTGTGTGACAATAGATGTCTACGGTTTCAGCTTTGACCCCATGAAAATAATATTTTACTTCTTCAAGTTTGGATTATGACCTTTTGGTGTATTCAAAGAAAGCACAGGCTTTAAATTTAATTTTGTCACAAAGAATTCATTCATTACATGGAAAGGAATTTATAAAATAATGTGTTTGGCAATGAATCAGGTTTTTTCAACAACAAAAAAAAAAGAGCACAAACATGGCACAAAGCAGAATACAGAGTAAAAAAAACTGTGAAACATAAATTTCCAATAACACATGAAAAAAATGCATCACAAACAAATTTAGTGATAATGATTACCATAATCAGATAGTTACATAAATGTTGGCTTTAGTTTAAAGCTCTTTAATTTGAGAAACAAGAATGATTGGCTTTTCTTTTCTTACATCAAAAACTTATAACCATCATATCACCTTTGAGAGAGTCAAGTCTATCTTGAGAATGGTCTCCCACCTCCATGTCGACTACCACCATCATGGCGACCATAACCACCCCTGGTTGGCTTAGGTGGTATGAATCTAGGCAAGGAAAAAAAACCAAACATAAATGTACATTTTACAACCTATAACACCAAAGTAAAGTGTTTTAAATATATGTACCACAATCGTTTATAGTATCCATACCAAGTGTAGAAGTTACAGATAAGTAAAATGTTTATATATCAAATTTAGGTCAATGTGCCAATTTTAGTGGCCATTGCATGTGTCATATGCTACACGAAAAATTTGATTGCAAACATGGCTAATACGACAAGGGTCTCTAACTGAATCACATAGCTTTCTATTGCATCTGACAATGAACTAGACTAGACAAAGAGTGGTAAAAATGTACTGACTACAATATCAGCTGTGAATCCGAGGTCATGTTGACAAACATAAGAATATTGTTAGAAGGACTGAGATAAGACCCTACCTTGTATGTGGATCTGTTTTACCACCAGGACCAACCCATCGACCTCCACTTGGCATTCCTCCTCTGAAACCTCTATATGGTTTCCTAGTTGGACTTGGCATACCTCGACCTGAACTTGGACTTCCTCTCATGCCACCCCTGGGACCTCCTCTACCAGGTGAACCATACAGACCATCTTGTCTGCCTTGGGGTGGAGGAAGTGGTCTGCCATAACCTTGACCTGCAGACAGTCTGTTGTCTGGCCTATTGTGGCAAAAAAACATATAATGTTACATGATTGATATTAGTGACAGCACTGTGAAGGCTTTATATCATTCAAGGATGAAAAAATTCATGCAATTTACAACTAGAGGGCACTATTCATTTGATAATTCTAATACTAGTAACTTCCAGCAGGAACTTCACCACTAGATGGCACTATTTACTGGATACATCTATTCCCTTCCACCAGGACTTTACCACTAGGGGCACTATTATATTGCATAGGTCTATTTCATTCAAACAGGGACTTTACCACTAAGGGGCACTATATATTGGATAGGTCTATTTCATTCAAACAGGGACTTTACCACTAGGGGGCACTATATATTGAATAGGTCCATTTCCTTCCAACAGGGAGTTTACTACTAGATGGTCATACTTTCCTTTTTTCACAACATTCAGTAAATTTTAGTGTACAAGTCGTTCAAAAATTAGTGGTGCATCACATCAATGCACAAAGTGGTTACATATGATAGATATTAAACAACAACTTTGTTTTTGCATTTTAGTTCCTCATGAAATAAATGAAAATTTGTATTTAATTTAAGAATTAGATAGGTGTATTAGTTACCTTCTTGAAAGGAATCCTCTGGATGTTCTTCCCTGATATCCACCTGGTGATGTCTGTTGTTGTCTGTTACCCATCATATTTGGTACTCTACCTTGCATGTTACCCATGGCTGGACCTGAAACCAGTCACAAATTTATACATTAGCATTCACAGTACTACAGGATCTATCAGCAACTAAGATAGACACAAACTATTGCTAATGAATATGCTAGATTACACAAGTGGGTGATAGTGCTGCCTTGGTTATTAGGATTGCATAGTCATCCTGTAGTCAAGATAGTGTGTAAACACTGAATTGGGGTGAATGTGCAGCCACTTGAGGAAAACTTGCAATCACAGACACCACTCTATCATATGAAATTACATCAATGTCTGTGGTTAGCTTATTATTAACATGTTGGACCAATAATTTTAATTTGTGGTTACTAAGTTTGCCTGTAGATTGATAGTACTTTCATAGGTACACAATACACAAATGCTATAAATATGGATATGATTTATACGTTTTAATTTTGCACATTATCCTGTGTTTGTCAGATATACATGTAAGATTTACATGACATATTCATTATAAAGCACAACCGCATCATCAATAATTTAAATGTCCATGTACAAAAAATGAAAATGTGTAAATTAACTGTGATTTCTTAAATGAGGATTGGGTATTTATTTTGGATTTTTAATTTATAAAACAATTTTATCATAGCTTCATACTTGAAAAAAATCAATGTAAAACAACATAGACCAAGTCTGTGTTTGTAACTCAGTACATTGCAAAAAGCTAAAAAATGTGTAAAAAAAAGTTTGTTATTTTACGTACAATAACAAACATTTTACACACTTATCAGTCTTTTGCCATTACATTGAGTTATAAACAAGGACTTGGCATATGTAGTTTCATGTGGATTTTTCAAGTATGAAGCCATAATAAAATTGTTTTATAAATTAACAATCCAAAATAAATACCTAATTCTCATCCATATGACCACTTATATACGACAAACATAGACAAAGACAAAAATCAAAAGATTTACAATTGACTTGTAACAATTCTCGCATACATAATTCTAAGACAGTGCTACTTTACATGCACATACAGTCTGTATACTAACTATGGAAAGCACTCTACATTTGTATTAGCAAAATAAGATTACAATCTTTGGAGATGGATATGAATATTTTGAGCCCTGTCTTTACAAAATGTTAACTTTTCAACTATATAAAATGCAAATATATTAGCCAAATAAAAATTAATAATCAAGAAACCAGTATTGAAATCACCCGAATGTAAATTATTCAAGAGAAGTTATGAAAATGTCATCATTTGATTAGAAGTACAAGGAGTTCACGTGATGGTAATGATGTTGAAAAAAAGAAGGTGTTTACTTTCTAAAATTAACATCGCTTACCTAAATCTCTGCGGTTGTACCCACCACCTGGTCCACTCCAACGAGCTCCGGGACCACCAGGAAAGCCTCCTCGTTGATAGCCCGGTCCACCACCACCTCCAAAGAATCCCCGACTAGGACGACCGAGTGGTGGTCCCTGGATGATACAGAGAGAGAGAGAGAGGCAAGTGAGTGACATACAAGATGACTAACTTTTTAACTATAACCATTAGAGACATCAAGATTAGCTGAAAAGCTCATCTTTATGGATATCAAGACAACGAAGCATACTGAGACATCTCAACCGTAACTACTTCATCAATTCTAACTAAACTCTGTACTGATTTAATTTTATGGCAGCAATTAATTAAAGTGTCTGAAATGGAAATCTTACTTGAACTGTTCCAATCGCAGATGTCACAGGAATTAATTTACTGCATCAGTTTATAGGTTGATTAGATTGGAAATCGTTCATAGCTAACTCTACAGCATACATGATTGAACTTCAATATCCATTTGACCCTGAAGTTAATTATATATGTTAACCGAGTCAAACCCTACATCCAATAAATGCATACCTTAATTAACCTATCAATCAAGTATCTAACAACACTTTTCAAACAACAAACAATTATACTGCAAACAACTTAGATTTTTTTTTGAAATTGCTATAATAATTTACCGATAAAAATGCAAAGAATACCCAACAGATGTAAGTACATATGTCAACCTTTAATTTGACAATGTATACAGCCTCATGAGATATTAGACTGGTGATGATTTAAGATTCCCCTTTGGAATGCCACTATCTATTCATTTATCTAGTCTAGGAAGACTACTATCTGACTCGCATACTAATGATATGTTAATTACTATCTGATCGTCATAGATACCGTTCTTCATTCCTGGGGGAGGGGCCTACTGCTCTATTTATACAACGGATAGGGAGATGTTATACAAACACTGGAAGTAAACTGGAAGTGCTCCAAACGTGATTGGAATGTACAGCATTGGAATTTTATTCATGCACCACTTTTATTTTCACTTTACGGAGACTTGTGTTGCAAGTTTGTTCTTTGGTATTGGTTTTAATGCATTACAGACATCTCATTTTGTTGTGATAGTTTGTAAGAATACAATGTGTTTTGCCACCCTACCAGATATCAATGAAGCCTGATTCAGACTGAATGTCAAGACCTATCTTACAGTCTATGTTTTAAATTTATATCTCTCCATCAAACTGAGGGGATGCACAATTTCAAATAAACAAAAGACTGTGTATTGCTCATGACTGACTGATATGGATATGTATGGATTGAAAATTCAGATTAGTAGTTGTGAAATGTCATATCGTGAAGGCTGTATTACACATAATTTACAGTAGGGTTCAAAGATGTTCTTTGATTTATACTAGAGATAACATGATAAATTAGTTATATGATATGACACACATAATGTATAGTTTAAACTTGTAAATCTGTAAGTACACAGAGAGAGAGAGAGAGAGAGAGAGAGAGAGAGAGAGAGAGAGAGAGAGAGAGAGAGAGAGAGAGAGAGAGAGAGAGAGAGAGAGAGAGAGAGAGAGAGAGAGAGAGAGAGAGAGAGAGAGAGAGAGAGAGAGAGAGAGAGAGAGAGAGAGAGAGAGAGAGAGAGAGAGAGAGAGAGAGAGAGAGAGAGAGAGAGAGAGAGAGAGAGAGAGAGAGAGAGAGAGAGAGAGAGGCGTGTGTGTGTGTGCATGCAAATAATTATGTTTTTGTGTGTGTATTTCTGAGTATTGATATGTACTGCTGTGTCTTTTTTTTCCAATTTCACATCAAGAAATAATGTTTAAGTGTCACATTTCTAATTTCATTACTACATGTAGAGATCCAAGTCATGTTTGAAAAGACATTGGTTTAGAAACAACAATCTAAACACCTAATTACATCTCGCATTCTCTGACCTTACACATCTACTTAGTTTGTAATGAATCATGCCATTTCTCTACGATGCATAAAGAAAGTTAACTTATAACCTATCAATAAATCCCAAATACTGACCTTTTTCATAGGAGGCATATGGTGTTGTTGTTGAGGTTGATGTTCTAATGCTTCAAAGTCATCTACATGCATGGATGGTGGTCTACTAGTATTCTGAGCTCTCTGACGGAATAAGTCATTTGGTCTTCCCCCTTGATAAAATCCAGGTCTACCACCTCTACCTGGCATACCTACAGTAGCAAAAATTATACCAAATTGTAAGCTATGGTAAATCTGTTAGTATGCTGTATAAAATAATTTCACTTCTTTGAAGTTTATCATGTTTAAGACATCATGTTTACTAGTAACTTGTAAAGAGCATCTCTGATCTTTAAGTACAAACAATGGCACATTCATTCATTTTTTTAGTGTAGTATTTTTTGAGCATCACATACATGTGTCATAAATATATCAAAGAACAGTGTATTATTATAAATGTACCAGTGATAATTTGCACCAGTGCACATGCATACCATTGGTATTTACACTGCAGTGCAATACAGGAAATATTATTGCATACATGGCTGTGCCTTGTACACAAAATCACGTTATTGCACAGTACATGATTTATTGAAATTTGCTTTTTCATTTTAACATGTTATGATAATAGAACTATATTATGCATGTGTGCCAGTGAGTTCTAAGAGTATTTGTATTCACGGTTGTAGTGTTTTCTGTATTACTTTTGACTCATAGTGACAACGCCCCCTAGGTCACTCATACTTTCTTTGGCTGAATGCAGAAAAGTATTGGGGGAATAATATGAAAACATCTTATCATCATACCTTTGTGTCCTCTTCTCATTTGTCCCATGCCTTTCCTTTCACTCCTTGCAATCAAAGGATCAAACTTTCGCTTTCCAAGTCTGCAATCAAATAGAGATGAAGCAAGTGAAAACTAGGAGTATACCCACCCACTTGAGGCTAAAAGCAACTACCGTATTAAACATGATACAATTCCATAACAATGTAGATAATGTATACTGATTTTAAAACTTCTGGTGATAACATCACATTTACCAGAATCTCTTTTTCAAGCTCTTCGTATTTGTCATGACAAAGAGATTGTGGTAAATGTGATGTCATCATCAAAGGTTTTCCCATAAAACCTTGCAAGAATTCCCAAAAGTGTCTGAACGTATGTATGAGATGTAAGGTGTACTAGGGGTGCTTTACATGATTTCAAAGTTGAATAAGTTATCAAGGTACTATTTTATCACCCAATATCATGTGTAAGTTGATAGTAGTAATCAATACAAGTGTACTAATGGCGGAAATAAGTCTGACTGGACTTTTCCTTTAAGTTGATAGCAGTAATCAATACAAGTGTACTGAAGGCAGAAATAAGTCTGACTGGACTTTTCCTTTAATAGTTCATCATATTGTTACATCAACTAAAGACTTTTTTTTTCAAAAAAGGTCTATTCAATTCATTTCACAAATGCCATTTACCTCATCTTTTTCCTGGGAGATGCAGAATCTTCACCAGCAAAACCTTTAGCAATTTCTTCTTTCAGGTCAAAGTCTGGACAACATTTCTCACTCAGCTCTTCAAAGTCAACTTTCACCTAGAATTATTAACAGATTACACATTTACCATGGGACTAATTATTGTACAATGATGTATAGTTTCAATTATTCTCAGATTTATTCAACCCAATATACTGTCTATAGTTTCTATGACTTATTCTTACATACAGGAAATGATTTTGTAAACAAACTGGGTAAATGCAAGTAGTCACTTGTAGACACAAGTAATCCAAGTATGTATGCTGACATTTCAGTATATTATTTACAAATCAATTCCTGAATGTTCTACAGTCACAAACTTTCTACACATCATTTAGTTTTCTGCAATGTACTGAGCTACAAACACTGACATGGTTGATGTTGTTTCACATGATTTTTTCATATAGGAAAACACAGTAAAGTTGCTTCATTCATTCATTCATCCATCCATTCATCCATCCATCCATCCATCCATCCATCCATCCATCCATCCATCCATCCATCCATTCATTCATTCATTCAAATTCCATCCATACCAGCCACTTTTTATGTACTTTCCATCAAAAATCACAGAAATGCTGATCTTACCATGTCCATATCGATATCTGGATCATCTAATGGTGGAATAGTTAACCAATAGTTAATCCTGTCATCTTCTATATCTCCCACCAGATAACAAGCTCTGTTATTAAACTGTGAGCTAAGACTATCTGGTGCTGGCAGTGTAGGTTCTATAGACTCCTCTGGTTTGCTGGCAGAGAAGTCTTGTGTTGAATTCAATACTTGGGATAAGTTGGTTATTTCAAGCAGTAATGTACCCATGGCTTCATCTTCTTTGCAGCAATCCTTTGGAAAGCAAATAAGTTATTAGTAAACACTTGAGGAAAAAATACAACGAGAGCACATGCATGGTTGACCTTTTTTCACACAAAAGAGTGTCTGGGGGTTGTCCTCATGCTGGTTAGTATTGGCCAGTATCAATCAGTACTCACAAAATGCATCTGTACCAGTCATTTCCACAAACCTCTCTAAAATAGACTTATAAAAATTGGTGAATCTGGCTGAGGAATTCTGAGTTGCCTGCCCTCACCGGCCTTGTTCATACTGATGCCTGAGGGCGCCCTCTCAAGGCACACCTTACAGACTACTGGGTCTCTCAGCTTATATTATGATATGTATGATATGCAGCCAATATAAAATCAGCCTCCCCTTTGTTCCCCTTTCAGCATTTTCCAACAAAAAGTATTTGTCTAATTTGGATAAAATAAGTTCCTTACCATGAGCTGTTTCTCTAGTTCCTTGATGGGGTGATTATCCGACTGATTATTACTCCATCTTAGTAATGTCATTAAATGTGTCTCAGTAATAGTGAAAGTCCTAACTGTGGCAGTCACTGAGTGGTGATCATCGTCAATGTTTTCTGGACTTAGTAACAATTGTAAAAGTTCCAAAAATGTGGACAATGTTGAGAGGCAGTCTGCACTGTCTTTATTAAATGTTGATGCTAGTTTCCTGAACAAGTTGAAAAATGCATTGATGTTCTTCTCAAGGGCACTGTAAGGAAAATGAAAATGAATAATGAACAAAGAGTTATGAAAATTACTTTCTAGATATTAGTCATCAATTTCCAAACTTTAATTAAACAAAACTATCTTATAAAGGAAAATTTCAATTGAATGAGTCAATATTTTTTTTTGGAAAAAGAAACCCAAACTTTTGATGACATCTCACATCAGCATCATCGGGGTTTACTATAAAATATAAAGGGTTTTGAAACATTTCTTGCCCAAGGCATGCAATACATCCCTGGCAATGCTGATGAGCTGTCAGTGAAAATTCCTGATTTGTTTCCCAAAAATGTTTAACTGTGAGTAGAAATATCATTCATGTCTATGATCCAAGAGTCCGTGAACATTCATTTAAGAAAAAATAACATGTAAATATGACACTGTACATTAATACAATACATCATGGTTTAGGTTTTTCATTAATATTGATACCAATGATATATCTTACTATGAACAAAAGTGTTAATTTCCAGAAAATGTAATTGTATATTTTTCCAACTCACCATCTTAAGTGATAAAAGGTGTAGTCATGCTCCGTCAACATAATTAATGTCCTTAAACAGAGTAACACAGTTGCATACGATTGTTCCATATTGCCAATATGCTCTAAGAGAGCTATAATGATTTGTTCCAAATGTTCCTTAGTAGGTAAACTGTTAGCTAATTGTTCAGGTAAGGGTGAGGTGGCTTCTGTAGACAGCAATGTCACTTCTGGATCACAAATGGACTGTACAATAGCCTGGAAATTAAGACAGGGTAAAAAGATACAGAACACAGGTAACTGTATATTAGGTTCACTCTACACATGTAGTATTTGAACTTTAATAATGCATACTATTACAATTTCTTCCATCAAATTTCTAGCATTGGAGCTATGCAGCAAGTTTGTGAAATTATCCATTTTGTAAGACAAATTCCTTAAAGGCCCAGGTTTCAATCCCAGGTTCTCTCATAGTACTGTTAACTTATTATTAGAGCCATAAGGATTACACAGGATTCTTCACTTATTCAGGACCAACTTTTTCTATAATTCTGTCAGACATCTGTTTTGGACGCCTAAAATTAAATCCTTTCTTGAACTGAGCCTATAAATTGATTTATTTCAACTTATCAGTACAATCATTACATTACTAGGTAATGTGATACCCTTATTTGTGAATTATGTGGTGAAGAGTAGAAATGGAGAACTAAAATGAGATTTTGTCTGTTGGTCTGATGATATATTTCCAACATCTTAAAACTGGTGTTAGTGTCTCTATGTCTAAGGAAAAGATTTGATGATAAACTATTGATCTGCAGTGATTCTGAAAATCTGTAGCTTAATACAAAGTTTGATAAAAATTGCACATAAGCTCTGTTTAGATTGTAATATCATACTTATAGTACTTACCACAATACATTCTTGAGATTGGAGGTGTGTTGGTGATTCAGATACTGTATTTAATAGATTTAACAGTCTTGACAAAGCTTCAGCAAATCTCTCATCTGTTTTCACACTGAGAATAAACAGAGATGTATGAAGAACAGAAGTCATTTATACAACATGAGTTGAGTTATTTGAAGTGTGACTATCACACCTTATCAGAAACTGACATTACTGCTGGAAGGTTTCATTTAAAAAAAATTAATTTACTTTGGAAATAAAAAAGAAAGCTCTTTTTCTACTTTATTTTCATTGGTTCAACCGAGGGAAACAAGTTTTGGCATTACGAGTGTTCTACTTTTAGTGAACAAGCGATATGACCACGGCAAATAAATTACGAAGAAGTTAATACCGACACAAACTAAAACAGTTATTGAAAATGAAAGATAGTGATATAAGCTATGAATGGGTGCTGAAGTAATTTCACCCAGAGTAGGATGGCGTTTTTGATAGCAAGTTTTTCTCAAGTGTCAGCATAATTCAGCATTACACTATTATGATTACAGGTTGATTATATCCACATGACCAAGGCATTGCTATCATCCACTTGTGTACTCTACCAAATGCAACAACCATAGTTTTAGTTTGCGTCTATCTTACATTGCCAAGAGCACATTTTCCATAGTAATAAAAGCATGGTTTAAACTAATTTACACAAGTATAGACACTTTACAAATCTGTGCTATTTGTTGACAATATGAGTAAATACAAATTCATTTCATAAACAAAAGCGTCACTTGATGTACTTTCTGCTAATTCTGTGATTTGAAATGTCATGACTTTTAAGAACTTATATGAAGCCCTGTTGGTACTTACTTTGATCTGAGTAAATGAAGCAGTGGTGCCTTGACTGGTGGTTGTGATACTAAGTACATTAACAACATTAAGACTCTATTTGCCTGGCCTCCAACCACCTCCAATGTCTTACTATCCTCCTTGGTGTCTTCCTTAGTACTGGCCTTGTTCAGCTCATTATGCAGAAGTTCAAACACATACCTGGTGAAGGAAAAATTTAGTGGATATTAACACTTTCAATGCCACACTGGGGTCAAGCAAGTCTTTTCACTATCCAAACACACTAAAACTATCAACTCTTATGATGTCATGCAACTAGGAGGGTATCAATCCATATATGTCTGGTATCTCACCAGAGCTGAAAAATTGGATCGATACCCCTCTTTGTGATAAAATGCTAAGGATTAAAGAACCTGTAGGATATGTTTTTTGTTTATGTTTGTTGTCAATCATCTAGGTTCAAATGTGTAAAGTTAATGATGGAGTAATTACATCTATCCTACCACAGACTTGCTGCTGTTTGGAGTGACAGCAATTTCATGTCCCACCCTGGATACTTCTTCAGGCCAACTAATGATCTCATGACATATCAGAGTTTAACTGTCACATGATAATGAGAATCATCCAATAATAGTGTTGTACATGCCACCCCCTACCCCTCCCTGAAGTGAAATGTCTGGTCTAATATCAAATACTGTACCTGACAACTAGTAGAGCTGTTGGTGTAGCTAAGTCTGCAAGCTGCCAACATACTCTTCTAAGGATATGTTGTAAGGGATGATAACCAGTACCTGTTATAAAAAAAATATCAAAAATTGTAATTTTCAAATTTATTTGCATAGTCAATGGCAATATGTAATCATTGTGAAATCAGTATTTAAGACAAACTCTCTTACCTGCAAGATCGTTGATTACATTTTGAATCTTTGGACCCAGGCTGTGCAAATGAATACTCCACAGTTTCCTTGTATTAAGTGCTTGTTGTACTTCGTCAGCTGTTAATGCCTAATAATCATGTAAAAATATGACTACATCAGTAATGTTTGTGAGAGATGACTTTCCCTACATATAATAAACTATATGTTTTTCAATAAATGAATCAACGCATATTTCTAATGTGACTATTTCTTGTGATTTTTCATGAACAAAACTCATGGAGATGACAAAAACAAGTTTTCCGAAGAACATAAAACCACAAAGATGAAAAGTAGCATCACGTTTCGTACAAATGACATTAGTTTCAGAGAAGATTTGAAAATGACTTACAGCAGCCGCACAACTAAACATGAATTAAACTTAGCTGGTATTAAAGTAACAAATCTGAACATGTGATAGTACAAGATGAATTTTTTTTAGAAATGCTATTGATCCAATCATTTTGTTTTGATTGTATGAATAGCTGGTGATTGCAAATTGTGTATTTCATAATTAAAGTAATGTTTATTGGTACACGAAGCTGCTGTTTTTCTCATTTGTAAGTTTCACCACTGTGATTGTCGCCTTCCTCAGGACAAACTTACGATTTCTGTGTGTGTGTATGTGTGTGCATGCGCACGCATGTGTGTGTGTGTCTGTGTCTGTGTCTGTGTCTCGTAATTCATAAAATATCATTTCTCACCTCTTGTACTTGCATTGGTAATGGCAGTGGTAGTAGTTCCAGTAGTAATGATAGTCCACTCATAAAAGTATAAGGTGCTGATGGAATGTACTCCAGTACTTGTTTTAACATCATTGTCCATGCACTGTTTGTTACAGCTAGGGAGTAAACAAATACAGTACTAAATATATCAAATTCATACTTCAAAGTCAACTTTTATTCCAAACACAAATTTGAAAATTGTTTCCTGAAATTTTCAACTACCCACTTCAGTCTTTCATAATAGATTGATCAACAATTCAGAAAATGCGATCTTTATACTTTGATAGAATGTTTTATCAACAGAGACAACCATTTCAACACTATACTTTTTTGGCAAGAAATGAAAGAGATAGACAAAGTGTATACCAATATATAACTATACATGTGAGTTTTGCATAATTTCACTGTTTATGAAATTTCCATTATGTAATTGTGATTTTGAATTATGAGTGGAACAACATGCTGGAGACATTATACATTAATGTATACAGCAGCTGTAGAGTAGCAACAGATGGCTTAGACCTTTTTTGTAATCTACGCTATATCATTTTGTCAATGCTGCAGTAATAGGGAGACAAACTTGGAAACCAATAATCATAGTCTATCAACATCTATGTAAACACATTTGTTCAGAAATCTCTAAAACGAACTGTAAGGCATTGAAAGCACAACTGATGACCCTTATGCAAGGATATACGATTTAAAAATTGGGCGTTAACAGCACAAGTCAAATTAGGACTAAACTTGGTAGAGCTATAGAAAAATTTGATCCTGAACAAAAGAATGACCCTATAGAACCATTACGCTCAACTGATAGCATAGCACTAATACAAGAACAGGGGATTCAAATATTGGGGTTTAAATGAGAGATTGATGTCTACAAATGACAGGTTGCAAAAATCAGTCTGTGCCATTGTGTTCAAGATTTATTGATAATCACAGGTACTTTACTTACCTTCTTCAGTGTCTGATTTGAGGGCAGGTTTGGTAAATGTAAGTAGAACATCTAATATAAGTGATTGTACTCTGGCTGTATCACTACTCAGTATACTACTGGTTGGTGAACATAATACTGTGTGAAGGGTCAACATACAACTCACCAGTCTCACATCTCGGAACTGTTTTGAGTTGAAAGAAAAGACAACAATTCATAATTAATGGCACCATATTGGCATTATGAATGGTACTTTGAATGAAAGGAAAAGTCCAGTCAGACTTATTTCTGCCTTTAGTACAAAAGTCTTGCATAGATTACTCCTATGAGTACAGAGTATCAAGACAAAGAGATTGTGGTAAATGTGTTATCATTACCATAGGATTTCCCATAAAATATTTTATAAAGGGACGGTAAGCAGGTAAAATGTATCAAAGATCCCACAAGTACTGTACTGGGGTTCTCCATCAGAATTACCGATTTAGTATGGAAATCTGTGCTAGATTAACCACCTTCCATTATCATTTTTCACAAAGCTTAGCAAAATATCTTCGGAGTACCACAACTGTCTCTATATATTCATTCATATTCAAACTACTCATGGTATCTGTACAAGATAGGATATGAATTGAGTGTTTACCTCAGCTTTAGTGCTACTGAGTAGTTCTGTTAACATTCTCCTGGTAACAATAAGTAGTGGTGTCACAATACTCTCTATGATATGATTGACACTACTGGGTTGAGGAAAACCTTCCTGCCATGGACGTAGTAGAAAATCACCAAGTTTCTGTCAACAAATCAACATACATGAATGTTTGTATCAATGTGGAGGTTTGATAATTGCTGTATAAGTTGTATTATTGGGTAACACACACACACACACACACACACACACACACACACACACACACACACACACACACACACACACACACATCTTTTTTGTAAACCTGATGATATCAATTCAAGAGGGTCAATAGAGCATAAGACACATTGTCATTCAGCCCCAACCAGCCTTCTCTTATGACCGCAATACTCTGTACAACAGTGTTGCAAAGATGAGAAGATTTAGACTACTCTTAAAACTAGTGATTAGAAGTTCAGAGGTCATTATGTGTATTAGAAATCAAATAAGCATAACAGTTTCTGCATCTGGCGATTATAATTATTGTTGTCATGGTGATAATTGTCAACTGTGTGTACTTAATAAGATACCAGACATTGGCCAGAAACTTATGTTTACATCTGTGGCACAACCGTAGAGTAGGTGGTGATGAATTTGCATAAAAAGTCTGACATCATGGTCATTTACAACATAACTATATTCAGTTAGCTGCAGCCAGCACTAGCTGCAGTGTGCTATGAATAACTCCATTGCATTCAGTACAGACAGGAGTGCTGAAAGAAGTAATAACACTTGTAAAGCTAAACTGATTTCCTACCTTAAACACTGATATGAATACTTCCATGGCCTCAGCTGAGAATAACTGTATAACAGCAAGATTATAGTGTAGATCTTTTTGATGCTCTGTAGGCAAACAAGACAGTCAAAATATGTAACACTGGTATTCCCTGCGATTTCGCAATGAGACTTTATTTCAGCACAGTTAAACATACTCAATGAAAAATGATACAAGGTTAAACAAATATATTCCATATATTTTTGTATGAATTTTTAACTACAAATATGGACAACATTCAGTCAAATTTGCATATGTCATGAAACAAAGTGATGTGCATATGTCTTATATATATGTCACCATCGTGCAAGGTTTAAATGAAATTGGATATTGCAAATCTGAGAAATGAGGTGTTATAGATACATGGATGCACACATAGACTGATGGAACACGTTGCAATAGTTCCCCTTTCGGGACTAACATAATGGAAAAAATAACTCAACAATAGGCAGATTCGCTGTCAATCTATGATACAACTTGCAATGATATTTATAAGGCATTTAGACAGAGAGAAAACTTTTCCATTTCATAAGTTATGTATATTTATAAGGCATTTAGACAGAGAGAAAACTTTTCCATGCCATAAGTCACGTTTATTCTTGACACATTTTCCTTTCCATTTACGTATGCAAATCATTATACTTTTTCTCTTCCTTTATTTGTTTGTACACATATTTTGGGCTGATGGCCTCTAAATGCGAAATAAATTTCATTTCATTTAAAACATTATTGTGACTGTTTACCTGCTGAATTGTCATATTCATGTCTTGGACATGTTAGATATCGAAGTATCCTGACTGCTGTCACAAAGGCTGGTCCAACAATAGGTAGATTACTTGACAACTCACTGGTGTGGTTCTTCATATACTCTACCAATGGTGTGATGCTGGAGATGTCAAATTTCAATCCTTCACTGGGTGACAACCAATTGGATAACTCTGTCAAATGTACAAACATGTGAAAATGTCAGTTTTACAACTCTTCATTTCCTGATAACTAATCGGACTCCACTGCCATATTTGCAAAATGTAAAAAGTATCACTTCTCCAAACCTTCACAGGGTAACCAACAATCACTTGGAAAATGTGTAAAATGTTATCAAAATGTAAAGATTTAGAACCCTTCATGTTTCATCATTTATTACAGATTTTGAAATTGACCATCCAAATTATTATATCTCAAAATACACCATGGCAATATAAACACGAAACGTAACATACAGCAATGTCTTACCTGAGTGTTCTGGACAGAGAGCATGTATTTTTGGTGCATAGGTTTTAAAAGTCTCAATGTTATCACAGTACTGTATAATTAGTGACAGCAGGCCTGATGCATAGCCATATGAAGCTGACTTCTTGATGTTATGATCAACATCTTCATCTGCTGAACAGAGATCAAGAAGAGGGAATGTGAATAAACGACCTAAAATTTGCAAAGACCAGGTGAAGACAGTGTGTAGTAGATACACTGCGACAACAGATACACACCTCACAGGTTTCAAGACTTATCATGCATTTCTATACAACATTCCTATACAACTAGCTATACATATCATCTGTAGAAAAAGGTCATGTAATCATTACACAAAAGGAAAGCTCTCTCAAGTAAACATAAAGGGATGCAGTCTTAATGCAATGGATGTGAAGTTGCACTCATGGGTAGATGGACACGGGTCATTTCTATAGCCCCATCGGCCTGTGCTGGTGGGTGGGTGGGTGGGGGGTGGGGGTGGGGGTGGTAAAAATGTGAATTATTATTAAAAGGGAAGGATACCTTATAAATTCACTATATTTAATAAAAACTCATCCAGTTTTTATTAAACACAGTGAATTCACAAGGTATTGTTCCCCCTTAATGTTGAGAGAGATTACTTAAAGAAATGATATACTGACCTGTAAGTTCTAGAAATGGCAGTAGGCTGTCAAGGTTGCTGTCCAAATTAAAGACATGAGCCACAGCACTCTTTCCAATCAAGGCATACGGATGCAATGTCATTGCATACATATTGTGTAATGTACTGATCACATCAGCATTGTCTCTGTCACTTTGTAATAGTGTTTTCTTAGAGCTGAGAAGGTCTTTCAGTTGGTCAATGTTTTGTAGCGCCTGTAAATGATATATGAGTTGGAGTCCTAGTTGATGCAGGCTGCCTTCCTCTATATTGTCTTCACCATAGTTATTAGTAAGTGTCTGTATCAGTACCTTTACTGTGGCATGGTTGTAAGCTAAGTACAATAAACCTGAAACAAAGACAGAACTGATATTGAGTTCAAAGTTTTCACTTATGGCAACTAGGGTTGGTCAGTTGATTTTAAAAAAAAGTAAAAAAAAAAAAAATCTTCTTCTTCATGTTTCTCTGCATCTCCTTTTCCTTCTCTCTATCTTCTTTTTATTGGATTCCTGGTAACAAACCCTTTCCCAGCTTCTCTACACAACTGGCATGTTCTAAGCATCAAATGCCTTTCATCCCAAGCATATACTTTTCTAACCATGCAGTAGATTTCATCCCCAAGCATATAAACTTTAAAACTAACATTTTTTTCTGTCACTCTTTGCCCCCTCTTCTCTTTCTGTTCTGAACTGTAACCAGTCATTCTTTATAGTGTAGCATAGCTTTAGGGTTTCAGTTCATGTTAGTATTGTATGGTAATCTATTGTTCTACTTTGACTTTGTCAATGAGAAGTCATTTCATTGTGGTGAGACAAATCAAGTTATTCCATTTCAGATACTTCATGTTCATTCAATCCCTTTGACTTGATTCAAAACTTAATGTTTTATTATGGTGACAAAGTGATTGATGTCTTGTTACATACCTTGCTGGGTCTTCATACAGAGTTGAATTATTTCTCGTACAGAATCAAATATTTCCAAGTGACCAGATGTGGCAGGGCAGGATACTAATAATAACAAACTCTCCAGTAGTCTCCTGTAAATCAAAAGAAGTTATAAACACTGTCCATGCTACATTCAATGTTCATTCATGACGTACAACTTTCAAGGAGATTCTAAGTCCTTTTCACAAAGGGAAACACTAACTTTCATTTACCGTAGAATTTATTGCTCGTTTGAATGTGCCTTTATGACAGTGAAATCCCTCTGAAATTACTTTTTCACTTACAAGGCACACCTTCAAAAGAGCAACCCCTCCCCCTGCAAGTAATAAATCTTTGGGTTTTCAAACAATCTGTTGTTCATTCTGTAACACAGCAAAGTGTGGAATGCAAAGGACACCCCCCCCCCCCCCCTCTCCACTATAGCAATCAACACACATACTAACCTTGCATTAAACATATGGAATAAAACTGGATAGGGGTCAACAGTTGATGTTGGTCCAGTAATTCTAGCTGTGGTTGGGAATGCCTTGATTGGGGGTTGTACCTGGTGACAATAATGGGATAGAAGAGTGTTACATTGTCATTATCATGTAAGAAACGGCATGGCAGACAAACAAACAGACATGATGGCGCGTTGACAATACTGTCTTTAACGTTTAATTAACTAGGAATTGTAACAGTTTGTTATCAGATGCTTGAAATGTATTAAAACCTAAATCCTGTCCTTGCATATCTTGTATTACGACAATTTTCACTGAGACACTGTCCATAATATTGCCATAAAACCATACATTTTTAACCAAAAAAATTACTTCAGTGGTTCACTAGTACTGTTAAATGCAGAAATGTATGGTTTTGTGATGATATGTATAACGACAAATGCAGTTTTCCTTTAAGTTGATAGCAGTATTCAATACAAGTGTACTAAAGACAGAAATAAGTCTGACTGGAACAATATAATAACTTACGATAGTGTGTGAAGCATTGTGGAGAACATAACACAACTCTGCAAGACATTCTAAGATGGTTTCAACATCTTGAGTACTAGCTGTACAAACTCCAGTTGGTGATGTCATTGGCATATCGGCTTCCATTAGTAAACCTTGCTCAGACCTCTCAGGAGTATTGGCAGCAGAACTCTTCTCAGAAGTTTCTATGAATATCATTTTGTCTGGACTACGTTCACCACTTTCTTCTTTGTGTTCTGTCTCTTTGGTACCTTCTGGTAAAGGTGGGGTATTCTCCATAATACTGTATGTACATAAAGCGATGTATGCATTTCATCTAAAATGTCAACATGAATGCTCTCAAAGTGGCAAATATAACTAGTGAAATAACCGTATTTGCATTTGGACACATGAAGAACAGAGTCCATCCATTGCAGATAATACTAATGAGATTTATGCTAGGGAGTCTAACCTGATGCCTATACCTAACCCAACCCTAACTATGACTCCCTAGTTTTAAGTACAAATGTATGTCTTGAGTGCACCTGACGGACACTGAGCCCAGCCTTCGATGTGAACAAATACTGTTTTAGATAAAGCCTGTGTCAACCACCAACTTTATCCTGTATTTTAACATCCCTAGCCCTAATGCAATGGTCTCCTTCAGCTTCCCAAAGTTCTAAAACAAACTATGTACAAAACACATATTAGGTGCAGTGTTCTACACAGTACACAGCAGTGCACCTTTTAAACATTTGGTGTGGTGAGTCAAAATGATGAACACAGACTTTTCATTTGAGTCACCATATTGCTGTGCATCAGTGGTGTGTCAAGTCAAACATTCTTGCCTTTGCATCTGCATTGGAAATTTGATAATCAGACTGACCAAGCTACAATTCAATTAGACTGTAAGATATATCAAATCATTCTGCCCTCAACAGTCAGCTCTTTCTTTCGGAGTACTGGCCGATAGGGTGACACAACACATTGTATCTCACTGATCACTGTACTCAAACTATATAGATAAACCTACCATTCTGCAGCATGTTTCAGCCTTCCCAAAGCTTCATACACATGTGCCTTCTTTAGTAATGCAGATACAGCAGTTACCACTCTCACAGTTTGATCTGATAGCATCAGTTTTAAAGCTCTCTGATATCCACTCACTTGGTCCTGACTTTGTTGGTGTCGGCCAAGGAATCTCTCCATTCCTTCTGAACAGTTGGTACAACTATCTAAAGCTGTTTGTGAACAGTTTAGATTGATAATATAAATCAGTCAATTTGGTTAAAATGCTTGGATTTCAATATCTGAGGTTGTACACTTAAGAATTATTGTACTGTTGTATGCACAGATCTTTCTCTTGTATGTTTCTATTTGTATGAGTAAAATACTTTTTTCCTGTTGTTTGCTTTGGCATACAGCTTAGCTAAATAGATGGATAATTACTGAATAAAAATTGATTGATCGATCAATCAATCAATCAATCTTGCGATATTGTTTAACAAAATACCCTATAACATAAACTCTACATATCTAACACTTTTGGTACATTTATGGTGAATTGAAAATTATCTCCACAGCAAAACAAGCACTGAGCAGTCAAATTGATTTTGGAAGGCATAGGCTAAACAAAAAATATGAATAAAGGATGCTCTCCTCCTACCATAAAAAATTACAGAACATTTCCTTACCTTGTAAAATCATTAGTCTCAAAGAGGAAGCCATGTGATCATCAAATAACAAAGAAAATAACTGCTCCTGGACACTTCCTTCCTGTTGAATTAGAATATCACACAAGACAAATCAATGAATATATTAAAGGGACAACATATAAAGGACTATATTTCAATCTAGTGTCATAGAATTAGTGTTGGTTTATCAGTAGAGCCATGCAGATTACAGAGAAACCAATCTTTTGATTTTGACCACCTTTTTCTATAATTCTGCCAGACAACTGCTGTTTACAAATAACTTTAATCTTAATCGGTAATGGGCCTTTAACTTTTCTATGCTACAAACTGTCCATCCTATGAGGAGTTTAAGCTATGATAGAGGGGGTTATTCCTAGAAATAATTTCTTTGGCTTGAAGACATTATCATTAGTCGTTTACATGGACAAAAATAACCAAACAACGCTTTTTCCATTATTTTCAATTTCATGACTTAGGAAATTCAAATAATCCATAACATTGGTATTTTTTAAAACCCATTTGAGGGGACTTCTGCTGAGTTTTTGTCATACTTAGACTGTAAGATCTAGTCGTTGTTTCCACTTACAGAATAGCTCCCCAATGAATAGCGAGTGGTTACGTAAGTGGACCAACGACTGCACCTATCAGACTATGTCATACTGTGATTCTTGTAAATTTCAAAAGGACACAGATATGGCCTCTTAGGAACTAGATTCTTAGGACTGACTTAAAATAACTTCAAAACTTTACAGAATATTACCCTATTGCATAAAACTGACTAACTATATTCCACACACACTCTAAGAATTGAAAGTTTATTTCTAGGCACATCCTGACATCTATGCCAAAACACAAGACATCTACAGGTAGAAAGCAACTGTTCAAAGGAAATGTGACTTACTATCAGTTTGTTTGCTACTGTTGGTCCACAGTCACATAATGCTGAAGTCAACTTGACACCAGCTTTGATCTGTCTTATGTTGACAGCTATAGACTGGGCAATGGCAGTGTCTAGGTCCAGTGCTTCAATAACCCAATCTACAAGTACTTGTACACAGCTATCATCTACATAGGCTAGTCCTGAATTCAGAAGGTTTGGAAGCTCTTCTAGGGCTGACACCCATCTATAGAAACAAATGAAAAACTAGTATTACAAATCATACAATCCACGGATCCAAAAAATGGTACATTATTCTTCATTGCATGTACAAAGTTTCAAATATGTTTTTCATACAAAGCTTTGCCTTTGCAAGGTTTAAAGACCCATGATTCAATATGGTTTCACAATACTACTACATGTATCTTTATCAGTGGTGCCATAGGGATGACACAGGACCACTCTTTTATTCTGAAGCAAATTCTTTCAATATCTCTGCCAGACAAATGTTTTGCTCATCAAAATTTGAATCCCAACACGACAGTCACATACACATTTAATCTATACATGTACAAAGTGAAAACCAATAAATTTAGAACTTCTAAAATTTCCAAGTATAGCATATGCATTTGACATATCTGTCAACTCCTAGTAATAGGCAATAGCGAATCATAAAATTAATCACTATACTTCTCAGCAACTAACTTTAGTTATTTTTCACACACGACTCTAGTACTTATCAGCTTATTGTCTTCAAAGATATAAATGAAATGACAAAAGTTTTGAACATCTTTGACAAATACACAGTGAACAATTTTGAAAAGACGACAATGAATGTTCTAGGACTCTGGGTTTGTACCATCAAATGAAAGTTTTTACTCACAGAGTCAAAATATTTTTGGAAACGAATCCAAACTTTTAGCTGATGTGTTGTCAGCATTTTACACCCCTGACGGTGCTGACAAGATGTCAGTGAAAATTTGTGATTCTCTTCCCAAATTTTTTTAGACTCTGTGAATAGACATTTTCATTTGAATCTTGAAAATGTTGACAGTGTGAATTTATACAGTATCATGTTTCCATTATTGTTCTTGTTTGACAGCTTCCAATAAACCACAGAGTTACCTAATTTTTTATGAATATATTTTGTGAAATTGTTACTTACTTCGAGGTATGTTCATCTGTTTTGAAAGTATTAACAAATTCCTTTATCTTATTGGCAGACTCTGGAATGGTTTCTTCATCTTGTGATTTAGCTTTGATTTTCTCTCTTTCATAAACACTTTGATCAGGGGGTGGGAAAGACTGAAAAAAAACAACCACAAAGTCACATACGAGTCAGCACAGCAGAGATTCATAACATATTTCATGTATAATTCCAATGTTGCAAAATGTGTCAAAAAGATATAGGTAGGAATATTTTCACTTTTTTGAGAACAAATCATGAACTACAGCAATTATCTATAAAATAGTTGCAAAAAAATGTGTCAAAAGTTAGAGGAGTTTCAAATAAAAATATTTCCACTTCTTTGAGAAACAAATTATAAATCACTGAAAAAATTATCTAATACATGTAGTTGCAACCTGTCACAAGTTACAGGGTTTCAACGAGGAACATTATTTCAGATGCAAATCTTAAAATAAGGAAATTATCAATATCACTAACTCTCTAAACCTTTATAGAAATTTCATTCTGACAGCCCTTCTCTTTTATCAGGGTTATATTTCTTCTTTGCAATGACATCATCAAATTTGTAGAATGTATGTTTTACTATTATAATGTATTTTGACTAATAAGACACAACTTACCAAAGGTGTTGAGATTTCACACTGGAAAGGGTTGAAGCTGGACACATACATCCATGGTTCCTCAGCTTGAAATGGCACAAATATTTCCTGTAAAAAATGTTGTAAAACAGAATGAAGCATAATGGGAATATGAACTAGTTTCACAATATAGTATATCACATGGACTGGAGTACATACACATCACCTGATTTGTATTCAAGTCAGTATTTTTGTTAAGGGTAGTAAAAAGTTCAATCTATTTGCATACCTCAAGTATTTACACATTCGTTTTTCCACCGAAATCATGATACAAGTACAACTTATTAGTTATTCTGTAGACTCACTAATTACAAAAATGGCCATTCCTTACTTCGTTCACTATCATAATGGAAATTACACTTTCTGCGTAAAAAAAAATTGTGTGGTTCCGATTACATTTATAAATTTTAAAATAGGTACTAAGGTAGGGTAGGTAGAATTTTTATTTTATTTTATTACACAGTTTTTTTCATGTGTGAGTGTCTAGTTCAGGTTTTCCATTGTTTTCCAAATGGTCTCTGTGTTGTTTATTTCTTCCTATATTAAAGATGTACAGCCATTACAGATTGGAAGAATAGTTTTATATTGTCTTTTTAAGTTGATGTCAGTGTCCACACCCAATATTTCTTGCAAGAATTCACAATTTTCGTGTTTTTCTTATTATTTTTCTCGAATATGTAAAAAAAAAATTTAGGGTTGGCATGAAAAACTAGGTGAGGTCAGGTAACCAGAACCAAATAACTTTTTTTATATGGCCTTAGTAATATTCAATTGGAAGAGACTCTGTAGAAGGCTACGTTTCAATCCCAGTTCATCACATTAGTGTTATCTGAATAAGTATCATTATTTTATTGTACACCAACTTTTTCTATAGTACTGCAAAACAACTGATTTTCACATCTAGATTTTAATCCTAATCTGAACTGGGCCATTCATAACAAATTTTAGTATTGAAATATCTAAGTGTACTTACAGGTATACTACTCTCATCATCATCACTGATAGTTTCATAGCCTTCAGTTTCTTCTTCACCAAGTAAAGATCCGACACCTTATAAAAGAGAAGTACAGAGTTGAGTTCACATATCTGCCATTTTTAACCCAATTTCTTCTTTTCCGTTACCTTGTATGAAAAATGTTTAACATCACCAGAATAACTGGTAACAAAATCTGTTTGGTGGGTGCACAAACTCCACAGCATTTTGCTATTTCTTCTGAAACATTGTTTTTATCAAATCAATCACACAGGTAGATGCAGGCAAACATTGTGTTAACGATTATATCCATGAATACAATGCTTCAACAAAGTCAGTGTTCCTCCATATGTTACTGTAAAGAAGATGACTGTGAGTAAAAATATTGTGATAAAGGTACACCATCATGCAGTAGATTTCTTCCATTTGGAAGGATTTTCAAAAAGATTTCAGTTTCCACACTTGACAGGTTTTAAAACCAACCCATGGAAATGCAAAGATCTGCCAAATACAAGTAAACAGACCTTTGTACACATACTGGTATATTCAAATCCCTTATAGAAAATGCTATAAAATAATCTCTGGTTAATTTTCTGCATAATTTTATTGATTGCTTAATTGATTGATTGATTGCTTGATTGATTGAATGATTATCAGGAGTTTCATAAGTTATAGTTTGGAAACTGTACCTTCATTGATCTCGCCATCAGAGACTCCAGCTGGGTTGGGGGAATGTTCTGGTGTTAGATCTTCAAAAAGGTCAACAGCTCTATCCAAACCTTCTGTCTCCTCTGGAATCTCTCCTGGTTCATGTATATCATCATCCAAATGAAGATTAAGGGGTTCAGGTGAACTGTCAGTCTTTGGGGTACCTGGAGGAGTTCTAGGACCCTTCCTTGGAGGAGGAGTTCTTGGTCCCTGAGATTCCTCAGGGGGTGGTCCAGGAGGTGACATTGGTTTGGACTGTCTAGTTCCACCTCTGGACCTGTCAATGTCATCAGATCTTTGTTCTGAGCTATATCTTTCATCATATTTTTGTCTCCTTGCTCTGTCACTTTCATAATCTCTCCTTTCTCTCTCCCTCTGTCTCTCTGATATGTATTCTGTGTCTTGAGACTTTGTTTCTGTGACTTGTGAATATAAAATTGAAAAAATATCACATTTAAGATTTAAGTTTTTTCAAATACGAAATAGGTGTTCTGTCATTGTCAAGTAATTTCACTCTCTATGCTTACATAGAAATCCACTTAGCTAAATATGACAACCAAGCTTAGAAGTTAGATTCAAGCACTAGATGTATTAATCTTACCTGGTGTTCTGAAACCTTTTGATACTGGCTGTGGAGGAGGAGGCGGTGGCGGTGGTGATGGTGGTCTATCATCTGCTGGCTTTGACACTGTGGTTAAAACACCATATATTGCTATGGTAATGGAAGAATATATCCCTCGCAGTATAACACCATCTGTTGGAATCTGAGGAGTAAAGATTGATAAAAATACATTTACATTTTGTAGTTACTTTTTTTATCTTGCGCATTCTTTGAAGGTACTGAACATAATTTTATCTGCATTGTAAGATATGCTATCAGTGATACTGCTGGACTGGTGCATTAGACTACTGTCATACAACTAATACTCAGTGTCAGCATTAATGCACCTTGGAGACAAATTTCCCTGAAAAACAAAGTTATTCCATTCCCTCCAAACTTTGTCATATAAAAGCTTGTTCCTGATCCTTTTGAAGTAATACAAGAAATTTTGGGTTTGCATCGTCTTGTTTTCAAGGAAATCATCAATCTTTTATTTTCCCATTGAGTTCACATGGTATTCAGTAGACATTTTGGATTCTAAAATGACTAAAGCTTGATATCATTTTGACTTTTATTTTAAAAATGTGTACAATGAACCCAGATTTTTTTTATTAATCTTAACTAAGATGAGGTTGGAGTTTACTGGAACAAGGTACCGGTAACAGAAAAAATTTAAAGAATTTATTTCCAAGGCACATCCCATGCTAAGACGAGCAGCACCCACAACAGTGAATCTTTCTGAGATACAAATCAGTTTAGAGTTCTGTGCCTAGTAGTAGTAGAAGTAAACCTCAAAGTTACAACAGTAATTAATAGTATTCTCACCTTGGAGTTGGTAACAAGCTGGATATCTGTTGTTTCATGATATTCCAATGTACCAAGTCTTTCAAAGACAGCTGAACCTGGGTTACTTAGATTATTTATGAATAATTCCAACCTGAAGTCACCTGGTGAAGTTTTCCTAAAAAAGAGTGCAAGATGTATACATTACATGTAGGACATAGAAAAAATATGTACATGTAGTGCCAAACTCCTGTGAATCTTTTGTGCATATGGTACGTACCTTTTTTTTTTCACTGGGCCACTACTCTACATAACCTTGCATGTACAAGTATACAAGTCTGCAAGATACATGTACAATGTGTTGTGCTACCCTATCAACCAGCATACCGAGAAGACCAGTTGGGGGTAAACGACACAAGATATCTTATAGTTTACCTTGCAGTTGCACACTGAGCCAAAACTAGAATACTACACATCAACAGTATCAAATTCAACAAATTACAAGTATATATCATAAACCCTGGGATAATAGATTCATGTGTACTATAAACATGATTGATTACCCATTGACCTTCTGTATCAAACATGAATTAAATTATAATACAATCAAAGTATTGACTAAATATATTATAATGAATAAATAAATCTATCTTACCCCAGTTTTGAGTCTTCTTGGAAATCTGCATGTGCCTTGGCACCAGGAGGAATGATTCTTACTTCACTAATACATACAGGTCTTGGAAATTGTACAAGATCTAAATTTAACTCCTTGACAGAATAAAAGACAGAAAAGTATGTATAAAATCATTAATCAAACTAAAAACCTTCATTAAATTATTGTGTTCTAAAATGACATTCAATTTGTTTCATCACGTTTATATCACAGTTTGCAGGCTTGTTGTTAAGGACTTAAAACTTGTAAAATATATCCCCAAGCACTTTACTGGGACCCCACATCAAAATTATGGTACACGGTCTGGAACTCTATGCAAACTCCTCTGACTGAAATCACCGATGTGACTGCATCATCAAGTTCAGTCTTAAGGCAACCTATCTGATAAGTACCGGGTATACAGCGTAAACTGTTTTTATGATGGTAGCAAGTACCTGTAGATTCATTTTTTGACTGTAAATGTCTTCTATGCATTATGATAACTGAAAACATTTGTACTATTAAATAATAGTGGCCAAATTATTGAATAAAGGATTGACAGTCTACATACATATGTGTTTGAGATATGAAAATTATCATCATAGGAGAGTCTCCCATAGTGTAATATATATAAAACATTATCTACTTTGGAATTACACAGTTTTATACACCAATATCCCTAGAGGGAAATACTAGATCCTTCGTAATTACTGCAAACACAAAGTATATATATAACAGTCGTTTTTGCTCAGGGTGGTAAACAGGTAAAATACACCTGGTCACAAGTCACATTTACCCACGTCAAATGATATGAAAATCTATGTAAGGTGACTGACTTCCACCCTGTTACCAGGGTTCTTAAACCTTAGCAAAAACACAGCATAATAATATTGTATTAGGACTACAAATGACTTCATTACATTATGATTATGAAAAGCTATTTTTAAATTATTATAAAAATTCTTTCTTTTTGTAGTATTACATTATCTATACAGACATTTGCATTAAATAAATAAATAATTCTCATCAGATATTCTGGGAGAGTGTAAATTCAACCTCCAGGGAAAAAATAGTCATTAGCAGGTATAATGAATGCATATTTAATACTAACATAAATTATTCTAGTCTGGTTATTTCGCTCTTTTGTGTATTTTAATTTTTATTGATATTTACTCAAGCTTGACATTGTGAAAATTTCAAATATAAAATCTCAAATGCTAAGAACAGTATATATATGCAAGATTTATAAAAAATTATATTAATTAAGTATTAATTAAATTATGCATAATACCCAGCATTTAGTGTTTTCCTGTGGGAAATTGAGTTGCAGAAATCTGTGTACAATTAATAATATAAATTTTAATTTATACAAATTATTTACCAAAAATTGCAGGAGTAAACACATACTCCATAATGACCTGACCAAAACAATGTATCATATTTGTCTTGTTTGGTACGAAAAAAAAAGATTGATGTTCCTTATCCTGTGTTTTAGAATAACCAATCCATTTTATATGAATATTAAATAATAATGACCCAAAATTTCACTGTCGTCAGTACACAAAAGAATTCTTTGCGTATCTTTGTAAAAACATAAACTGGCAAATTTGCTCACAACTTAAATCAATTCATTACATTTTTCTGTAATTCGTAATTTCTTCAAGACTAGAAGCCTCTATAGGATATGTCATATGTTTCAGTGAGTACTTGAAAATTGAGTTATTACAGGCGTTTCAAGCTCTGGCTCATCATCAAAGTAAAGGCTACACCAGCATTGGAATAGAAGAATCAAACAGAACCAAACACCAGTATATTCCTTCCTACTACAATATACTTGCTTTTTACAGTCTGACTCCTAGAGGATATATCACGTATTTGCATGAAACAATATATTACCTACTTATATTTCATGTTGTATATTAGTAATAATTCGAAACCGTTGCTCATCTGTGTTTACGTTTGTCTTTGGCACTGGGCACGCCACAATAAGTCGAGTCTAAAACTGATACCCAATGAATGATTTTGAAACAAAAATAAATTCACTTACATTGTCATCATCGAGGGTACCAAATCATAGGAAAGCAACACAACTCATTTGTATTACAATGTGTAAAATTGTGACTTGGAAGTCCAAACAAGAGTAGTGGTATACAGAATAACGCAAGGGGTTTATATTTGGCTGTTTTTTAATGACTTGGCACTGTTCTGGTCGCTAGCAAACTGAAATGGGTACCGGTATGTCTAACCATGGAGGTATAAGGGGAGAGTAAATTCTTAGGAGCATCAAGCCATGAACTAAAGCAAAAGCATACAGTGCAAATATATAGTCCAGGAAATGTAGGCTTTCTGACACTATTTTAAAACTGTTCATTTTGTTTATTCAAGTTTCCGCGCCCTGTGCATACGAATCTTTACGTCACGTCGTCGCACGATTTTCTTTTTGCACTCAAAATCTTACGACTTACCTCGCCATGGTCATGACTGAACGTCTCACAAAATAACAAATTGATTTCGGCCATGTCTCGCTCACCGTGATCTGCCATCTTTGTTGCTTACCCACAATGCATCTGACGTGTCCCCTAGCATAGTCATAAATATTCGTATAAATATTCGTAATGATTAGTCAGTCAGGGAGCCCAGGAACCGCGTTACAAACAAGGAAACAAAGAAACACAGAAACAAACAAACAAACAAACAAACAACAAGAAAATTATACAAATAAACATATAAACAAATAATGTTTTACAAAATAGTGAGTCAATGAAAATACCTATAGCTACAACAATTGTAGCATTAGTTTAGAGTTTGACTGCGTTTTTTTCTTTTCTGGTTTTGACCTGTTTTTGTTCCATTTGAGTTTGAACGACGGAATGAAAAACACTCAAAAAAACAGATGGAAGAAAAAATAAAACAGAAAAAAAAAAAAAAAATCAAAACTAACGCTACAATTATTGCAGGTCTGAAAATACCATAAACACATCTAGTTCCCATTGTATAAAATTATGTTTTGCCTAGTTCATTAAGTTCTGTATGGTTCAGGAACATATACCCTTGGCCCTGTCATATACCATTCTAGCGTACTAACACGACGTTTTCACAAATATAAACAAGACTAATCCATATTTGAAAAGGGATAAAAGAAAGGAAACACTAGCAAATCCTCTTGACCATTATGGAACATCCTTGCTTCTCTTTCAAACTCGGACCAGGTAAGTGTAATAATATTTGTGATGGGTAATTACAAAAAAAATGTAGAAGATACATACCACTTCCTTTTCAAATGCCAGTTTTACATACACGTTATAGATTTTCAATAAAGGTGACAAAAAAAACCAATTACAAATAACATTTATGCTGGGGAGTGGTAAACCTTTTAATCTATTTTGTCAGCAATGGTATTTGATGGGAGATGGATGATTTACATCAATATAAGTATCTTATTTCATTTTTATCTTTTTTGTTTCTTTTTCTTCACTTTCCCAAAGTTTGATCACAACACACACACACACACACATCCACACATTGCCATGATAGGCGAGGTTTATACAGCAGAATACTTCTATGGAAATCAAGTTATAGGCAATCTAAGATTTAATATAGACACAAAATAAAACTTGTGGCAATATGTTGATGTAATTACACTCAGAGTACTTGTAGGGTGGCTTCTCTGAAAGCAACTGGCAAGTTTTTCCAAAAGTAGTCGCACATTCAACCTCATTCAAAGTTTACACTATGTGATTTTATCCATAAAACCAAGGCATTGCTTTCACCTACCTGTGTAATCTACCATAACTGAACAACAATAGATTTAGTTTGTATCAATCTTAGTTTGCCTATAGCCTGGCTTCTGCAGCAGTATATCTGTTGTTGACAGTGAAACAGCACAAGGTACACACCATCACAATAAATAGATGGACTGATGAAATATGATACATAAACATAGCTTTTATTTCTCTGTCATCATAATGCTAGATACAGAACCAATCAACTGAAAACATAATACCTCATGAATAGTGACATCACAGAAGTGCTTAAATAATGACAAAATCTTCTAAGTAGGTGTACATTTCTTTGACTCATTTAAAGTACCACCGATGACAAACACAGCTGTAGCTTGATACATAAAGCCCATAGAAATAACATTACTCTGAAAAGCATACCAATTAACATTTTTCCAAGCAGTTACCTCTGTGATAGGAACAATATATCAATGATAAACACTATCAGATGTAAACTGAATGTCTTCCATGTAGGCAAATATGGAAATCTTTTCATTGAATGTTCCAACATACATCGTCTGAATACAAAATTCTGAGCCATCATCATACATGAAATATCCCTATGCAAATGAAACTAAAAGTTGTATCAATTTACAGCTACATAGGACACATACTTCATTATCATCAATGTATGTCCTTCATTATCATCAATGTATGTTTCATTATCATCAATGTATGTGCTTCATTATCGTCAATGTGAGTACTTCATTATCATCAATGTATATACTAAAAGTCATATGAAATTTGAATCTCTTATTCTAAAAAGCATCTTTCACATTTACTTATACTCTATGTATCCCACAAGTATTAAATACATATTCAAACCCTAAAATTACCTGATAAAAAGCCTCATAATAAATAATGATACATATATATTAAATCTGATTTATATAATAATTTTGTACAAAAGGTTTTGATAGATACAGTATATACCAACATTAATCTTTCTACAAGTATAATGTTACAAGGAGTAAATGATGTTCGGCAAATGACAGGGCTTGCTTTTTTCACGTTTTCCTGTAAATAGAAGTAGGTTCTATGATATGTTATACAAATACTTTTTAATATTTATTTCACCTACACCATTAATAGTGTTAAAGTACATCATATTAAGTAAACTTGGAATTCATATATATATATATATATATATATATATATATATATATATATATATATATATATATATATATATATATATATATATATATATATATATATATATATGAATTCCAAGTTTACTTAATATGTGTATATATATATATATATATATATATATATATATATATATATATATATATATATATATATATATATATATATTTATATATATATATAACTCGGTGAGTAGCAATCTGCTGAGACAGTGTATTATACCATATATATATATATATATATATATATGTCAAGTTCATTCTCTCTACCTTGAAGTTGGTCAAATTCTCAACAAATGACTATGGTACAGTTCCGATTCTTGTAAATTAACTCTTAGCCTTTTACAGCACTTTACAAGAAGTGCTGCCATAATGTGTCCATGGAAAAATATTGTCTGGTTTCATGAATGAGACAAGTTAATACAACCTTTCAGAGTTATGAACAATGTTGGAATTATAGTACTCGCAGCTGTAGGAAACTATTATGCATAAGTTTTAGGTACTGTTACAGTAGAAATGGCACTAGAAACCAGGACACTCTATTAGCAATATGCCCACATATACAGTTAGACATGCAGGGAATTCAGGTGGTAATTAACAAGACACTCAGTTTTAATTTACTGGAGTCACAACATGAGTGAAGTTACAAGTGCAATTCTACTGTCTGGGAGAAACCTTTCCATGTAGAGTTTGAGTATGTATCGATCTCTATGCTTTGCAAACATATATTGGTTAGATTTGTTGGCAATTTTCATTTTCTGGGATCAAATGAATAACAAAATCCACCTACAAAGGGGTATTTATATTAATACATCAAAAACCATGCTCCATGAAGCAGCCACCCCTCTAAAAATGATTAGTATTTGAAGAAAGTTATCAGATTTTATAAAAACATTGCAAAACAGGACAGGAGTGCTGCTGGATTCAGTGGCAACAATACTTTCAAAACAAAAAGTGTCTCCTCTGTGTGGGGGCATTTTATCTGGCCAATTTACTAATTCAGCGGGCCTGGATTCTTGTGATTTTCCTGTACAGAATATTTAAGACCAGGTAGAAACAATGTACAGTTTCATCTACACACATACTGAGGCAGCAAAGAATCACACATGACTTTGAAAAGGTAGAGACTCATGCATGGTGAGAAAACTTTTCAAGTTTCATTTCAATACACTTATATTTTGGGAATCTTGAAACAGTGAGAAGCATTTTTTTTTTGCAACCTCAATAATTTAAATTTCTATCTCTGAAAGTTTTTTTTTTCACTCGGAAAAGATTTGAGAAGTTTTACGTTAGTCTTCTCACCACATGTGTTGTGTAATATATATATATGATGTAAACTGCCCAGAATCAAGTGTATTCACAAAATTGGTTATTACCAATCTTGTCTCAAGATTACAGTAAGAAGTGCTATTTATAACAAAAACTTGTTGATGTCCAGTAATCAACAAACCAGTAATCATACACTTGCAGACAATATAGGTATAAATATTTACATATTATCTAAACACATTGGTCAAGTGTGAGATATTCATTTGCATGGATGAATAAATAAATACTTAGTATACTCTTTCCCAAATTACACTTCATCAATTATTTCAGCATTCTCCCTCACATGAGATGTGCTCCACTTGGATCTGAAATCATTTACATCATATAATTGCCAAAACAAATCAGCTCACTTTAACTAACTCTTATGAATAAATCATACATTCTTTGATAAAATCAAGACTCTTCTGCTTGTCTCTTCACTTGTCATTTTGTTTATTTGTAGCTTTGTCTGTTTGTTGGGAAGGAGCCTGATGCTGTTGTTGACTCTGCTGGGCAGGATGTATTTGCTGTGATGATGACTTTTTGGCTGCTAGAGGTTTATGACTAGATTGACTGCTAGTTTTACCACTAACAGGGTCCTTGCTGCTTGCCGTACTCTGTTTACTGATTGTCTGTTGACTGATAGCTGCTTGATGTTTGAGTTGGCTGGTCTCTGATGGGCTTTGACCACTTACTGACGTCTTACCAGGTGGCTTCTTTTTCACCAATGGATGTTTAGCCTTAGACTGGACCGATGACTTGTTTACATTTTGAGGTGATTTCCGACTAGATATGTTATCAGAGGTTCCAGGTTCTCCAGATATACCAGGATGTTTCTGTTTTTCACCTGTCTGTTTATCATCTTTCTGAGATTGCTCCTCTGTTTTACACTTTGCCATTTCAACTTTTAACCCAGTATTTGAGAAACTATCATTTAAGATATCTGACAATCCATCTAAGTCAGAATCCTTCTTAACAAGTTTCGGTGTTTGTTTTCCTCTTTTTTTGGCACTGCCCTTTTTGTCTTTTTTCTTTTCACTTGGACTGTCAGTTTGTCTCACCAAAGCACTGACAGACCTCGCTGGCTGGTTTTCTGTACACTCCATGATGTCATTAATTGCTCTCGACAGGACAGAGTCTCGAGATCTTGATTTTTGCAACTTTGGTTTCTGTTCATTGATGATTTCAGCCCGACTGTCAAATAACGAGTCATTGTCAAAATCTCCCAGACTGGCTTCCGAATTCATTATCTCACGTTCATGTTTGTCCTGTTGCCTTTTCCTACTTGTACTGTCATCTTCTGCTTCACTCTTTGGCGATGAATGCACTATTACAGCTGAATCAAATGAAGAAGGCTTATTGCTGGATAACACACTCTTTTCTCTTTTTCCTTTATCAGGTGTTCTCTTCTTTCGTTTGAATCTTGGAACTGTTATGAATAAAAGATTAATAACGTTTACATTAGCAATTCAATAAATTTACCTTGAACAATCTATCTGTGTATGCGTTTGATTTTTGAAAGCCAAGAAATTTGACATTTCAGATGTATGCTCTTTTAAAATCTGATGTTGGATAACAGATGGCTTAAGTTTTGAAAGTCACTAAAAAATCATTAATTTTGTGAAAATAACCACATCAACATGCATACCCATGAAACACAACATGAAATTTAAACTTGACATGACATATTTCAACTGTTAATATGTCTGTTGTATTTTTAAATTTTATGGTTAACCTTTTTGAAAATTTCATTTTCCATGACTTTTGACGAAAATCAATGTAACTTTTCCACGACTTTTACGAGTGGGTAACAAATTCCATAACTTTCATAGTGGATAGTATTGCCAGGACACTCAAATGGGATTATCCAACTTCCAGGACTTTAAAGGAAAAGGTAGAAATACCAGGATATTCAAGTACTTTCTGAGAGCTGATGCAGCATCTGGATCCTCAATACCTACCTGATCTATTACTTGAGATGGATTTTTCATCTTCTTCATTGAAGGATACGTCAGACTCAGTGGAGGAATGATATGAGTATTCAGCAAACATACTATCTCTTCTCTTTGATGACGCTTTCAACATACTATGCGATAGTTTGCTGTTTCTTGCCACCCTCAGTACAGCATCAAACAATTTTGGTGTCTTGTCTCTGTTTTTAGTCAGGATTGACTCTGCTATCAAGGACTTGCCACGTCTCTTCTTCTTCTGTGGGTTATTGGCTTCATTTTGTTTCATGATCTCCCTAGTAAAAAAGAAGTCAATTTCGTCAGTTCCTCTGTCTCGTGTCTGTCATCTATCTGTTCTGTGTCTGTCTATCTGTCTGTCTGTCAGCATGTCTGTCTCTCATTCCTCTGTCCCATGTCTGCCATCTATCTGTTCTGTCTGTCTGTCAGCACATCTGTCTCATTCCTGTATTGTGTCTGCCATCTATCTATCTGTTCTGTTTGTCTGTCTGTCTGTCTGTCTGTCTGCTGGTCTCTCTCTCTCTGCACTTAAAACTCCCCTTCTCTCATTTTACATCAATGTTACCAGTACAACATCATGCTTCATTTGACAATGGGTTGTCCTTTATGAAGTTTATCTTACGTCAAAGTTTCCTTTATAAAAAAGTACAGCCAGGCTTATTTCTGTCTTTAGTATTTGTATTTACCAGACACAGAGATTAGGGTAAATGTGATGCCATAACAACACCTTTCCTCGTAAATATCCCCAAAATGGTGGAATACATGTAAAGTGCAGTTGAGCTTCTTTACAACATTTTAATGAAGAGTAGGTTGATAAGGTGCTATTTATCACCTATATCGTATGTACGTTGATAGCAGTAATCAATACTACTGTATTCAAGGCAGAAATAAGTCTGATTGGACTTCCTTTAAACTACATGGTTGAACTTTGTATCCATCTTACTTTGCTTTTCTCTTGAGGCTTTCTTGGGCCTCAGGATAGTTGACAATGGCTTCCTGAAGATCTTTCTTACTCAGTACGAATAAATTAGAAAATCCTGGTGATATGACATCAGCTGTACGTCGATTACCACCTCCCATGGCTAACAGGCTGTACATGAAAATTAAAAACACAACAAAAACAAAAGATATTAAATAACAGCCCATAAATGGCAGCATGTTTTCTCTATTGATTCATAGACCCTCTACCAATGGTGTATGATTGATTATAATAAAAAAGTAAAAGTGCATGCTTTCAGTTTGACACTTTGGAGGGCTTCAAATGAGCCATAGTATGGAATCAATAGAAAAAAAAATCTTTCATAAAATTTAATTCATCATTTCACATATCCACTACATGGGATGCCATCTTGTTTATTTTTTAAACAAACCATTCACTAGTTATAGTTCTTGTGTAAAACAAGTATTCAACTCTTGCCAAAAAATAAACAAGTATTCTATGACAACACAAAGCCCTAACTTAGATTCTGTGTGTTGTATAAAGCCGAAGTCACGAAAAAATGAACCCAGAAGAGTTCACTGGTGAATACCAGCATATGAGATAATCTTATTTATAACTATATTGAGATGCAAGAACTGGCTTCATTTGTCATGTTTGAAAACATTGAAAGTCAAAAACAGGACTATTAAAACTAACCTAATGATGAACATACCATGTCAAATGCACTGTGTGTATCACTTTTGTGCAAGGTTTGAATGAAATCAGCCATATTTAAACATTACCTTATCTCACCAAAGACACTTCCAGGATGCAAAGTAGCTAAGACTTTGATGCCATCTGGTCCCCCCATTACCTGCACTATACCACTGTTTACGATATACATTTCTTTACCAACCTCACCCTGTAAAATAAGACAAGTATCACCAGTTACCAAAAATTTAAATTAAGTTTAGAACAAGCCTTCATTGAAGATGTAGTCCCCAACTGGTGTCTTATATGGCAAAGTTATAATGCAAATTTGAATGGTGTCTTTAGATACAAACTTCATAATTTATTGACCAGTTTGCTATTTGACCTTGAATGTATAGATCAAAGTCAAAGGCCATGATATATGAAGAAAGCTGACATTTGAGCCAATAGGATTAACCTCTACAGCGAATAGTTTGCCCTATGGAGCAAATAGGATTACCCTATACAGCCAATAAGATTACCCTATGGAGTCAATAGGGTTGCCCTATAGAGTCAATTGGGTTGCCCTATAGGGCCAAAAGAATTACCCTGCGGCTCTTGAGCCAATATGATTAGATTAACCTATAGGCCAACAGAGTTGTCATATAGGGCAATCATAAACTCCTGAGTACCCTATAGTCATCCTATATAATTATTCCGTAGGGTTGCTATTTGTGATCATTTAGTTTTTTTGTGAGGTTACAGGATAAACTCAGATACTGACCTTTGTACAGATGCTATCTCCAGGTAGATATAGAACTGATCTCAACTTTAAAACTAAATCTCTAAGTAACATTTTATCACAGTCCTGTAATATAAAAATATCATAATTAAATGTATACAAGTTCATGTTATGTTCGTATCTAAAGTTTTTAGTAATTACATATTTCTGATTCAGTTCTTATTTCATATCCAACATGGTGATAAATACATAATGAAGATGGTGGGCCTGGAAGTCTTTTCCAAAAACAAAGCTTGCTAAAACAAAAGTACTTGGTGCTTGGCCACATGAGGGCGCTGATCGGGACTCATACATCTCAAACATAAACAACTAAAAGTATGACACAGAACATTTCAGCCTACTCTGCCTTCAAGGGAAAATGTTGTGGATGCATGTATACCACATAACAAGAATTCAGAACCGAATCAAACCTGGGTTAAGATGAGATGAAATGTCTATACTTATGGAGAAAATACGACTGGTAATTGAGTCTTCGGTTTACTAAGATAGATGCAAACTAAATCTATTGTTCTTCAATGTGGTAGATTACACGAGTGAGTGATAGTGGTTCCTCTGTTGTGCAATCCAATTTTATCCCTGTGATCAAGATAGTGTAAACATTTGAAGTACTAAAACAGTTAACACTATCATGGAACTTGATCTGTTGATAAAACTCTGCAAAGGCCTCCCAACTGAGACTATGATTGAACCAACCTCCATTCAATAGCTTATCACTGTTGTATCAGCATGTTGCGAAAACAGTTTTGGCAGTTTTGTGTCTATCTCAGTATTAAAACCAAAGACTCAATTACCAGAATAATAAAATAAGGTGTACGTCATCCTGTTCAAAGTTCGTGTCATATCTATGTACTAGGTCTTAGCAAATGTTGTTTATAGTAAAATCATTAACATGCATCAATCCCCATGACGTACTTAACATCTGCACAAATTCCTTGCATATCTAGACACACACTTAGACTGATCAATCATCACAGTAGGTGCTCTGTTTAATCATGGCACCTGTGGTGAGAGCTTAAAAAGAACATCATGAACCTTCGAGTCTGATACCACGCAGTTTTTGACACGCTAACTATACTACACCAAAAAGATATGTGTTGCACGTTTTCAAATAAATTGTTGGCATACACTTTTGTTTAATGCAAGAATGATATTGTAATAGTGCAATTTCAGGTATCTGTGATTTGGACTAAGAATTGCTACTTAGTGGGGTGGGATGATGTGATGGTTTACAGATGTATGAAAAAAAACCATTTGTGCCCAAATTATTCATTCCTGTCGCATGTGAAGAAAACGACTGACGTACCTGGAATAAAGAAACTTTACTCAGTGTTCCCATATGTACATGGATAGCTAGATCAGTCTGCATTTTTATTGGAACTGCCTCCATCACTTCTTTCTCATCTGTTGAAATAGTAAAGGAGAAAAGAATGAACATATATATTTTGGCATTAGGTTTTTATGCCCGGTAAAAGGAGGGTGGGAGGGGTGTTAAATTGGGGTAGTAGGGGGACTGGTAAAGTCACTAGCTGTGTGTGTCCATATAGTTTTTTGTCTTTATTGCCAGTATGTTTTTGTATAGCCTCACAGTCAATACTGAGACCTGAACAGCACCTCTCACACCAATCCATAGTGGTACATCTTTGATAATACTAAAGAAATGTCAGCAAATATTGGGGATTCATTTTCTATTTTGACTGTGAGTAGAAACTATATTTGTATTAAAAGATTTATTTTCCTATCACGATCACACACACAATAAAATAGTCCCACCAGGTCCATTTCATACCTAAAAGTACCCCAACCCCGTTCAATTCTCTTTCCCAATTATACAAGTACCACCTAACTTACCTAACAGTTCTTTTTCCCAATTATACAAGTACCACCTAACTTACCTAACAGTTCTCCCCTTTCCCAATTATACAAGTACCACCTAACTTACCTAACAGTTCTCCCCTTTCCCAGTTATACAAATACCACATTCGTACTCTCTTCTGGACACTTTCTGGTATCTTCCAAGTATTCAGTAATCTCATAGTATTGTCCATTCTCCTTCTAAATGCTTCCCTAGTTGCTCGGGCAGCACCAAGAATGTCTCTCATCTAGAGCAGTAAAAATATTAGCTTGTAAGTGACCTGATTGCATGTGGACATAGGTTGAAGGAAGCTATATTAATAGAGAGGTTAAAATAATCGTTAGAAGGTGTACACACATGGAAGCATTATTGTGCAGGCATACACATAATGATGCACACAGAGTTGTGTTTATAGCTACGTGTTCAGAATGTAAACTTGAATGACAGTGGAATATGCATGCACATACACATGTCGGTATATTCTGTCCAGAAGGCCAAACACATGACTTTTTTCCAAACAAACTTGTCTGTACTTTAGACATTTTTCATTCAAGTACCCAATGGAAAAATCCAACAATTAGTTTACAGTTACATTTCTGAACTTTAACATGAAAAATTAAGACATTTAATAGACAAAACTGATAAAAACTTAAAAAACATATTTACAGTTATGTGAAGACCTCAATTTTGATGTATCAACATCTGATTCAGAACGTTTGGGTTGCCTTTGAATCATGTGACTATGACACTACGCCTACATAGAACACACATAAATATATGCATCTAAACCTCTCTAATATCAATCACAGAAAGCCCAAATAATGAAATCAGTATGTAGGCCAAGCCACTACGATCCCAAATGTACTCCTGACCCCATTTTATGTGTCTCATCCGATACACGTACCAGCGGCTCATTGTAGTACACCCCTGGCAATGCTGATGAGACATCAGTGACAATTTGTGATTTGCTTCACGAGAAACTTTGAACTGTATGTAGACATTTTAACTTGTTAAGCTCACTAGTTAGAGAATTTAGAATGGCACTTACAATTTATATTACGACAATATTGTAATGAAAAAGCATTTTTGGTTGTCAACCCAACATTATTTGTCATGTATATGCCATGTACACAGCTACATTTGTACACAAAGCGCCTCAGATGTACAACATCAAGAAAATGTCATAAATACTGACACCCCAACCCCATACTCCAGTTTCAGCCAAGTGCAGCCCCCTCAATAAATGCTTTACCTACAGCTATATGGGTATGACCCCCTCCTCCTACAGGTACTGACACCCCCTCTAGTTATACCTAGTACAGCTTTATATAAACATACCTGACCAATGATTGTTGCGAAGACAAAGATACCAAGGATAAAATCCACATTCATGAAGAAGATCTCAAATGTTGTCACTGGATCCGGTAGGTTGCCAATGGTGATTAAGGTCTTTGTTGCTCGGTAACAACATCGAATGTATCTATAATTGAACAACAGATAAATCACAATGTGGAAGGAATCATATTTCAAATAAAAGAAAATTCTACACATGATTTGATAAATTAGTCTCTCAATTATACACATTTGTACATTGATTGTGGTTGCATGGAGTCATGATGGTTGAATAGAGTGGCTAACTTGGAATCTGCAAGCAACAGGTTTGAGCCTTGTTGTTGCTGGGTTTTTTTGAATAGCTAATGTCTTTGGGCAATATTTGAACCATGATTGTGCTAGTCAACCCAGCTGTATAATTGGGGATCTGGTAGGATAAAGGTTGTAATGTGAATGCATTAATCTTATAGGCTTATACAGAGGCTGCAATGGATTGTACTGTCCCAAGGGAATTGAGTTGAAAGGCTGCTGTGCTGCAATAGCTCCATGCCAGGGGTAATAATTGCCAAGTGCTTTGAGCAGTGTGGGAAAGCCCTATTGTAAAACTAACAGTATTATTATATGATGTGATGGGCTGGTTACAGAAACCAACCAGCTACAACATCTACCTGACATATCAGAATGCACACAAAAAAGGACAACTGTCCTGAATGTATTACTAACCTGTTTCCTTCACCATCCCATACCCAACCATTGGAATTGATTCCTTCCCACACTGATATGGCATAATAACAGCAGGTATTCAAATGAATCATATACAACATATAGCCAATAGTTTTAGTCACTCTACGAAGATAAAAGTAGATTAGATTCAACATACAGAATGTACAATGTGCTACTTATTACTAAATTTGCAGGTGAAAAAAACAGAACATGAATATTTAGGAGAAGAAATCAAGTTGTCATATTACCTGAATGTCCATGCAGATTTTGATTTGTTTTCAAACTTCTCAGTAAATTCAACCCAAGTCTGCACCTGTAACATGACAACAAGGTTGAGAAACAAATCTAAAGTATTTTAGAAATTACAAATTACATTACAAATGACGTTGCCTTAATATTGGTATTTCACTCATGTGACAATCTTTTTACACACACCGAGACACCTGAAAATGTAACAGAAACAACTAATATGGTGCCACACACAGTGGAGATGTAGAAATAGTAAAGTTACCATGTTAATTATCAGTTTGAAAGCAAAATTCAAATCGATAGCCTAGGTAGCCTTATACTCACCTTCAGTAGCCTAGGTAGTCTAAGGAATGTACTGTAACCATAGGGACCAACTTTCAGATATATCAAATCCAATGGCAACAAGGACAACATGTCAATCTTGTAAAAAGAGAAAAATGCATTATTTTCAATTAACACCTGAAGTAAAAGTCATGCCCATTCTAAATTAATTAATTCTCATTCTTAATTAATTGAAATTAAGAAAAAATAAGAGGGTTCACCATGCAAAATTTTACAATTGAAAACAAAGTCTAAAAATGTTTATAGTATGGAAAATATTGGACTGACGATCCTTGCAGAGTAGACAGTGAACAAAAAAATTTCTTTCGCCATTTCAAAAACACTAAGATCAAGCTTTTATATGCCAAAGTTACCAATGATCAAAGAACATTGATTTTTCAATAAATTGGTCTCTGAGGTGCGTTCTTCCTTAAATGGGGTTTCTTTCCTTACAGGTTACTTGCGCATTAACGATAAGGCAATTGAAACACTTTCAAATCATCAGCAAAATCATGATGCCACAACATTTCAAACCAAAATATTGAAACTACTATACTAACTCTTAATATCTGATGTCTATTTTTGCATACCAACACAAGTGAGAATTACCCCACAGTAACATAACAGCAACACACAGGCAATAAATCAGTGAGAATTTTCCCACAGTGATAATTTCACCATAGCAACACAACAGCAACAATTTCTTATTTTCAAAAACAATGATAACGCTCCCTGCATTGCTTGGCAAAGAAAAAAATGTGGAGATCATTACAACAAGAGTCTGAGTAGATGATCTGGGAGCTACATATAATAAGACCTCACTTGATTACTTGGTGGCCATTAAGGACTAAGTAACAGAAGTGAAAGCCCAGAGGCATAGCAGTTGATCACTGATAATGTGGATATACATGTTGTAGGGATTAAACCATGGTGTAGCAGTAAAGAATAGATCCTTGCTCAGTCATGTGTGATGAAACATCATACTTGAACAAATTCATGCCGTTGAAATTCACGACCGAACAAAAAAAGGGCTATATTAACAAGTTTTATTTTTATAAAAAGTGTGCCACTGGGCCAATCGGATGGTCAGCCAATGTGTATTTTATCTTCATCACACACTTACAAAGAAATTATACCCCTGCAGTCACAGCTATTGTAGATGTCAAAATAATATAGAATGACACATTACATAATTGTTTGGTATCACTATCACCTACCTTAAACTGTGAAGTCTGTGTGTAATGTTTCCTCATCAGCGTTTTGTCTGTCTGTTGATAGAAAGATGAGTTTAGATGTTTAGTCAAGTTTTTTATGTACTGTACATGCAATAAGTATCACACACACCATATTTTTACATATACAACAAAGTATATAAATCTCCATTATTGAAAGGTGACAGTTACACTTGTGTTCTGGTTCTGCCTCCTCTCATATACACCAGTGTAGAGGTGAATTAAAATAGTCTAACATAGGGTCCATTCTACATTATTTTTTATTTTGCTTTGTCTAAAATGTGGTCCATTGTCTACCAAATCATAAGTGTGCTATTAATTGTGCCCAATATGTTCAGTGCCTCCTGAGGGAAAAAATACAAGAGTGAAAAACTACATATTGCGATCCACCATTTCCTTAAATATGGAACTGTTTTGGTCTAAAGTCTTCTGAAAACCTGTAATGGTCTAAAATGGAGTGTTGGTATTTGGTCAAAATAGGTCTAAAATGGGGTCTGGCATTAGCAGTATTGGCCAGACAGCCGTACCAGAGCTGGCAACTGGTACCGCCCCTGGGGGATGTATATATACAGTAGGATGGTATCTCTGATAGTGAGCATGTCTTGTTTACAGTCAGAGTACAGTGGAATTTCTGATGGCAAGTTTTTCTCAAGTGATGGCACATTCAACCTCATTCGGTGTTTACATACTATCTTGATTGCAGGGAGATCATATTCACATAACCAAGGCACCTCTATCATCCACTTGTGTAATCTACGTGTATCACATGCATCAATTAACAACAGTGTTAGTTTGTGTCTATCTTAATTTGCCGATGGCATGATTTCCGTAGTAATATCTGAAACATGAGCATTAAACATGTCTACTGTAGCTTTACCTTAAGATTGATGTAAAGACTGTTTTCCACAGCATCTGAACAAGATATATATGAGTCTCTAGATAGCCTATAGCTTCAAGTGAAGATTACCAGCTTTGTAATTTTTGTCTCTAACTTGATCTTTGCAGTATGTTCCTCCTGATTACAATCCCCTAGGGGAGTATCATGTACATGGTTTCTTAGTATCCAAATGTCATGTCTCTGATTTAGTTAGCTTTAAAATGAGTTTTGTTGTACAACAACATTTGTACCAAAATCTTACGGTATTATTTTAGATCCCCTTTCTGATATCCATGCAATCCTGTCAGATGTAAAGATTATGCCCGACGTGTTATGTCATGCTATCTGCTATTACTTCACACGTACCTGATAGAGCTGAATAAGGTGACATTTATCTTAGTCTCACTTCTTTACTAAGATATGTAAAGAATTTAACATATTTCTCCCAGTAGCAGTACTGTAACATTTCACTATTATAATTTTTTACCCATTAAAATACACCAAACCTTTTTTCTTTAAAAGTTATAAAATGTATATATGAGAGTTCAGATTCATGAAAGGGATGGTTTGAAGTAGTAGTAACTCTGTGCTCAATAACATTTTTTATATGACATTTATGCATTGTGTGTTCGTAAAAATGTGTTCTGTGGTGGATATATGCTAAATAAAAGCACAAATGAGAACTGGATGGTCTCAACAAAACAAAACTCAACTCAAAGGGTTTCCAAAAGTTTTGACTACTGTAAATCTGGAAATTTTCACAGGAGACTTATTTTTGCTTAATTCATTGATTTCTTGTTTTTATTGTTGATGTATACATATAATCATCTTGTGATCAAACCCTATCAACATCCTGAAAACTTACAACAAGTATATATAACTGCTATAAAGTTTACTTTAAGCATATTTTACCAATATCCTACAAACTTACTATAAGTATATACTATTGCTATAAAGTATACTTTAAGTATATTTTACCAATATCCTAAAAACTTACTATAAGTATATACATTGCTATAAAGTATATTTTAAGTATATTTTACCAATATCCTACAAAATTACTAAAAGTATATACATTGCTATAAAGTATATTTAAAGTATAGTTTTATTGTTCCAAATTCTATATACTTTATCACACTTGGTATAAATAAGTATACTTCTAATATACTTAAAATAGATTTCAAGTATACTTTTATCATACTTATTTGATGCAAACGTATACTTCTAATATTCTTACAGTTAAGTATCATGCATTTTGGTAAGGGATTTGTTGACAAATGATTCAATGAACTGGACTGTTTACCTGTATTAATTCTTTACACACTGACATTTATTTAAGTTTTGCCGCTTAAAAAATACACCAAACATTCACTAAAACAATTCAATCATTCTTACAGCCCGAGTAACAAGCCTACTGGTTGTTTATATATGAAATGTAAACTAAATTTAATGTAATTCTCGCTTAAAACAACAACGATCATGAAAAATGTTCAGATCTTGACTTTTGTACCTTTAAGATCAAAGTCGTTGACTTTAACATATCCAAGAATCCAACCTACTGACAACTGTACTCCATATGATGAATTGATCACACAACTCACTTGTCTGCGATTTCCTTGATTACCTTGCATGGTACTGCAGGGATAAACAAATCCCAACGGAGCTAAACCCGTGAATGTAGAATTTTAAAATGATGATGGCTTCAGTGAACTTTTACAATCTTACATCAATCATATTGGCCATGTGGGCACGTGAAATGATAAATCGATCTATCGAATTTGATATTTTCATATGTGAATCTATCAACGTCTAACTCAAAGTAATGATGGCTTCCGCGCTATTAACTTTACTTCTTATATGTATCAGATGGCCACATGGGCAGATGAAATGGTAGAGCTGTTAAAGACAATATGAATGTTTTGCATTTCAACATTAGATTGGGTTGATGACATTTCATAGCGATTATCTGGGGGGGGGGGGGTCTAGCTAGTCTTTCAGCTGACTTTATGGCTTTGCTACAATAATGATTGAACTATTTTAAGACTCACAGGTTCAACACGTACTTTTATAACCATGCTACCTCTGATATCAGTCAAATACTTCCAATTTCTAAGCTGGAAATACCATCATTTCATAGTGATATTAATTTACTGGGTTAGCTTTTCAAACACTTTCATATTTATATAAGACACCCTTTTGTCAAAATAAGAAATATGGAAGATGTGGCAAGAAATATAAATTCTATATTGAACAAGTCTTCACTGAAGACACAGCTAGTTTGCAAATTCAATCCAAACTTCAAGTACATGTTGAGCTTTTCAACCAAATTAGGCAACTTGAAATTGATAAGTTTATTTTCTTTTAGTATTTGTTTGCTGTTTTTTCCTGCTACGTTATAACTGATAAGCCAACAAACAACTTTTAAATAACACAATTTTTTTGTGGCAATTGACAGACAATACAGTTTTCATATTTCTGAGCACTGAAATAAGTGAATGATATTTCATATATTGCATTGGAGAACAACAGAGATAACTTTTTATGTTTATGTGAAATTTTGATAAACATTTCATGTAACATATCATATTGGTGGTTTTCTCATTGTCCTAGTGGATGGCCTATAGAAACTAGGACCATTCTCTTAGAGGGACAACAACAACAACAACAACAACAACAACAACAACAACAACAACCACATCATCATCATCATTATCATCATCATCGTTGTTGCCATTGTCGTCGTCGCCGTCGTCGTTGTCGTTGTCATCATCATCATCGTCATCATCATGTGCTGTCTTCCTCAGAAAGGTGAGCTGTCACAATCCACCATTTCTGTCCGTTCTGTGCTGTTCTCATTAGGTCTTTTGGTATTTCAGTCCATGCTTTATCAAGTGGGACAAGTGACTGATATTGATTTTATTCAATGAATAAATTTACTCTGATTTAGGCAATGTTCAGCCTTCAATTATTTCAATAATGAGTTAAGGGGTTTGTTTATCACTTAATTCACTCTCATATATATGATATATCTGTCGCAGACATCAACGATCACTTCAAGAATGTTCTCATGAATATCAGTAATTAACAGATGTTGTATATATCCACCAACACAATTGTATATCCCTTGTTATTCGCTTGCTGTACTCTCTAGCTTTTAGTTAATTATCCTTTGAAAATAAGGACTTTCAGATTTTAGCCACACTACAAGCAACTTCTCTCTCTCTCTCTATCCACTGTTACCCACCCTCTACCTCATGGCAACCTGCCTTCTAATGTGTCTAGCCACAATATCCATATCAGACGACACTTTCACAAACAACTGATAAATATATTTCATTAAATTTTCATCACAATTCTTTAGTTCGTCACTCAAAATCGGGGAATTATGGAACTCTTTTTTGTAATATTTTATTAATAACTTCGACCCCTCTCTAGATTTTATGAACAATTTTACAGACACCATTTCATTCTCACATTAATATTGTTAGTCATCCAAGTAATACATGAATCATTAATAGCCAAGAGCTACATTCTCATTTACAAAATTCATCAACATTTAATATTTATGGCTTTCCATAAAAAATAAATATAAGTTTCCCCTTGTGTCTGTTCTACAACCTTCAGAACATAGACCTGAGTCTTCAAACTCACCCATATTCAAAATTTATTATTTAGACACCATCAATTAATTTCTTTGTTTGCCATCCATGTGTAGGTAGGTTTGTAGGTAGATTTAGAGAAAACAACATCATATTTCGCTTTGCTCAAAATTTCCACGCAAGGCCAAAGACCGTTCAAATATATTCAGAATAACTACATAATGTATAATCTCGATAGTTGTTTAAGACAATCACACCTTGGACTTTGATAATTATATACATTTCAACTGTGTAGTAGATTTAAGTATAAAAGGAAAACTGATCAACAGAAAAGTGAATTTTACATGACATGCTAGCACTTTCGTTTTTTTTCTGTGTTTGTTTCCCACTGTCTGCCTGGTAGATTTTGGGAAAAATTCAAGGATGGCAAACAAAATATTTAATTGATGGAGCCTTATCAAGACAGAGAAGGTATGGTAAATGTGAGAGGTTTCCCATAAACCTTTGCAGGAAATACCAAAAAATGACTGAACACTTAATTGTCAAAGTCAGCAAATTAATCTCTTTACAAGATTTTGAAGTTGACTATTAAAGTTAGCAAGGTGCTAATTTATCACCAAAAATTATATTAAACTTGATTCCAGTAATCAATACGAGTGTAACTAAAGGCAAAGGCAGAAATAAGTCCGAGTGGGCAATTTTTTTTCAATCTACTCTGCTGAAAGTGGCTCTCATATACAACAAGTTTGATAATCAAACTACAAAACACTTCTTGAAATTACAGTCTTAAGAAGTTCTTTTTATCACAGACAGATCATTATATATACCTTCATCTGGTGATTGAGGTTGACCAGGATTGAAAAACTATGCATACACACATCATTGGTAGCTTTAACATCAAGACTTCTAAATGGACAGTGAATATATGCATCTCAATAACATGATAAGAAAGTGATTCAGTGACTTGGAAATAAATCATTACAGTGGAACAGGTGTGACAATGTATATATGCATTGAAAATACAATTTTCCTGACACTTTATTTTTAGAAAAAGCTATCATCATGTAATTCATTGTCTTACTAATAATGCATGATGTTTTTACAAATTAAGTTTGGGAATACTGGTAACAGAGGGATATTAAAATCAGTTAAATAGTACATAGAAATGTCAATACTTTGTACAGCAATGGAACTTCAGTACAAAATGGGTAATTAAGATTATACCATCTTTAATTGAAAATGGCTGGGTTCTCCTACAACATGCAAGTGTTTATCAGAAAACTTAGTGACAAAAACACTGTACTAGCTATATTGTGTGAAGCAAAAGTCCAGTCTGACTTATTTCTACCTTTAGTACACTTGTATTGATTACTGCTATCAACATAAAGAAAAGTTCAGTCAGACTTATTTCTGCCTATAGTACACTTGTATTGATTACTGCAATCAACTTGCATATGATTCTGGGTGAGAAAATAGCACCATGGTAACTTTTTTGACTGTTAATGGTCAACTTTGAAATTTTGTAAAAAAAAAAGCCATAAAGCACTTGACATGCAGTTGGCCATTTTTGGGATTTCCTGCATGGGTTTATGGGAAATCCTCTGGTGATGACATCACATTTACCACAATATCTTTGTTTTGACGCTCTTTGCATTTGTCTTTTGTAAAACCACTTACATGAACACTTCTAATACAACTGTACAAAATGGGACTATATACTGATTATTATGCAAACATCGACAGTTGTAATCTTGGCTGGCATCAATAATTGGTGAGTGTGACTCACATAACAGACAGGCTGTGATCAATTCACACTGGATCAGATTGATTGGCTGACATAGCAAACACTTTTAGTGTTGATTTATATCAAGTGTTACTATCATTACCTGAATTGTAATGCTTGTAGTTTAAATGGTTATTTGGAAATGGGGGAGAGTGGAATTAGTTAGCGGCTGTCCCGTTTGCATGCACATGGCATGAGTTCATCTTCATCCCTCTACCTGAAATCTTGTCTGAGTAATTTCTTGGTGCTGTTTGTTTGTTCTTTAAGGGGTGTACATGTCATGGGAATGTATGTTATTTGTCAGTGATGCAATAAGTACACATAAATCAAGTGAAACACCTGCAGGGGACTCTGTTTGTGAGATGCTGGCACAGCTAGATGGGATTGTAAGATGTTCATGTGCATGACACAGCACTTAAAGTAAAGAAGTAAGTAAGCAAAGTAAGTAAAGTAAGTGAGTAAGGATGTGTGTGTGTGTGTGTGTGTGTGTGTGTGTGTGTGTGTGTGTGTGTGTGTGTGTGTGTGTGTGTGTATGTGTGCGTATGTATGTATGTATGTCTGTGTGTGTGTATGTATGTATGTATGTATGTATGTATGTATGTATGTATGTATGTATGTATGTATGTATGTATGTATGTATGTATGTATGTATGTATGTACATGTATGTGGGCTTAGTATCTCATATTGAGAAAAGCAAAATGGTGAAACAGAATATGTGTTAAAATACATTATTCAATCTATAACTGATTATAACTGCTTACAGTACATGTAATATTTCATACTTACCACAAATAAGCCATGATATAAAAATTTAATTCTCATGTGCAAAAAGATATCAGTAATGTAGATGAAGTCACACAGATAATCAAAGGTTAGCCAGAACCCAATGTTGCCTTCATGGGCTGCTGGAAATATGCCCCTTAGAAATATAACTATGGCATTGTAGATGAACGCTATGGATACGATATTTAACCATGTCAACCACCAATTACCTGCAATATTTATTATCAAATATGTAAATAGAATGTTTGATTTGTGTAATTAATGTATCTTACTGGTGAAGAGCCAGCTAGGACCTGACACTGAATAATTTCTATCATGTTTGATTTGGCATGTATCTTATTGGAGGGAATGTCGGCTAGGACCTGACACTGAATAACTTCTATTATGTTCATGTTGTATACAACTCTGTGTGAATTGATACGAAGAGTCTCCGCTGAGACCTCATTACTAAACTGTTTTCATACCCCCTCCCCGAAGAGACTCCAGCTGCATCACACAAAATAGATTCCATACAGGTCTATGATACATGCAGATGACAGTTTTTATGATGAAATAGCTAAAACCCAATCAAATTTGTTTTTGAGAAATGAAAGTTTATTTTTAACAATTGCAAGAATTATTTTGGAACAATTATAGAAGTACTCTGAGCTAAAATTGAAACAAATCTACTGGTCCAGTTTGTCAGGGTTTTCCAAAATCTTTCAGCTCAGAAAAGAATATCCTTTCTCATACCTTATGAGCACAAAAAAAATACCCCTTTCCTGTGGACCCTCCCCATACGGTCATCAATGGGAATGCCCCAGGGGTCAATTGCGGATATATAATGTAACTACAGAGTAAGTGACAGTAAAAAAAGGAAAGACATGACAAAGTTAACATGGTTTGAAACTGACCTGAGGAGTCAATCACACCATCACTAGACTGAAATTTCAACCTCTTGACAAAGTTTGGCAGCTGTAGCTTACAACAGCCTTTCCCTACATATCTGATGTCTTCGATGTCCTCTGCTAGAGAACTCGGAGCAAAGGAATCTAATCGATTCCGCTTGGGAGGACGAGCTACAAAGTAATGAAATAGTCAAAATTTAGTCAAATATTGATAAGACAATCCATACCAGACTACTTAAATTTGATTTCCAGCTATTGGTTACCATGGAAACTAATTGTTTCTCAGCTGTAACATGTTGGTAAAGAAATATGTGGCTTTTCTGTTGCTCATAAAACTTCATTGATAAGTGAGTCACATAGATGTCTATAACTGTTGATAATTTGAACCGAGAGTGATGAGATCTTGCTATGTTTATGAACTTGTGGATGTTAAATAATCAAATGCTTTGACCATGAAACAAACAGAAAAGCAATAATATTTAATAATACATGGCATTAATATTGATCAATGTGACTATTAAAATTAGTTTCATTCGTATTACTAGTACCCGGAGGATTTCATATAAAATTTATTTTCATGAGCAATGACATATAATTTATAAATGACCATATTCCATGTTTACCATACACATTCATTTGGTGCGAGTATAAAATTACCAATTTATCAAAACCCTTTTTACAATTCAAACATCTGTCTTTAGATTCTTCTTTCTGTTTGTCTACACCATAAAATATTTAACTCCAAACAGTGTAAACTGTGATATATTCCACTTAAATGCTGCCACTGCAAAATGGTTTATTATCCACATGACACTGTTAAAATCTTAAATGTCAACAGTCATACCATATATCTATGCTTTACTGATGATTTCTTTTATAAAAACTGGACAGTTTTATATTATATACTAGTATATGAAATTATTTATACTCTTCTGCAAAATTCATTTATGTTCTGAGAAAACAGAAAAATTCAACCGTGCATTAAATTACAGAAGAAAGAAATATACATAGAAACACATTATGTATTAAAAATTGATCCTGTTGTAAAGCTGTCAGTTTTATAGCAAATTAGACTGACTGAATGTTTTATATTAATACATCACTTTGAACATTCTTTTTAAATTTCAAACACGGAAATTCAAACTGAAGCATTTAAAAAAGGAGAAGTGCAAAGGAACATATATCTTCAATGGAAAACACACATCATAACAAATATTTAAAAATAATAATTTAATGAATTTAAAATCTCTCACGAAGTTGCATATCACCAGTTTTACGACAATTTGGACAGTTTTATATTATACCTCTGTAACTAAAATATTTCAAAATATAACGAGAATTTGAACTTTGACAAAAAATACAGAAAAAAATGAGCAAAGAAGCATGTATCATGAATGGGAAATATATCTAACTATACACTATCTGTCATGAAGCAATATGTACCACCTACTCAACCTGCGATAGGATTTCTAGAAAATGTTCAATTTACGTGGCAATACAGTTAACAGAACTAGTCTAGAACAGACATTTTTAAGGAAAAATTTAAAAAGAAAACATCTCACCCTCCACAAAAAATATACCAGGATTTTCATTCAGCTCTATGTTCATGAACGCAATCTTCCACTTGGAATGAAATCGGTGATTACATTGTAACGTCCTCTCTCAACATGTCAAATGCTACAACATGTGTGGTTATACAGGCAAACACAATCTAAGTAGAGGTCGCCTAGCTGCCATGTGATAGTATGCCTAAATGTATTTAATCTGCCCGGTTATATTGCCTAGCAATGGCCTATAGCCGGATGGTATTACCAAGTGATGACTAGCCGTAGGATCTCGGGGGATGTTTCTGCTTTGCATGTCATTACACACTTTACAATTACTTTTGACACTGTTTAACTACACTGTCCCGCTCATCAAATCTCTATGGTGTTTATATCAGCTTCCATCCATCAATCTTTTCGACTCTGTTTCTCTTCCATGAATTTTTTATCAAGTTTGACTGGGATAGTACTTGTGATAAGAATTTGGATCATCCTGCCCAGACCACTTGTTAACAATGCTATCATGCTCACTTCAGCTGTGTCTACAACACTTTCATGCCCACTTTTGCTGTGTTTGAATCTTTGAACTCACTAAACAACTAGTTAGCTTATGGTTACATGCATCATTCAGTATCAAATGATTGTGAATGTCTTGATCAAAAAGCTCTCTGAGTGTCTGTCGAGAGTACTGATATGATCTAAGAGCAATCCTATGATGTTCATAAATATTCCATGTTCTATGGACATGGCACCTGAGGGAAGGAATACTGCATACAAATTGAATAAGGCTGATACTAGTGTATGGTGATAGGTTTTTGGATTGCAATCATCTGCTACTAAGATTGTGTTTTCAGTTGGCCTATCAGACATTATGCAGATTATTTAACCCACCTTATCGTCCTCCATTACAATACCATTCAAACAAATTATGACACTCAGTGTATGACAATTAATAGTTCTTCTCATTTTTTTTTAGTTTTCAAAATTTTCAAATATTTGTATAATTTACTGTGTTATATTTTAAAAAGGTATGAGTACTTCGATTATGACACTATTGTGTATTAAAAATTAGCAGCTCTGATATTTTTTTCATATCTTCAAATAATTTGAAGTGTTTTATTTTGCAAAGATTTAGGAACTCTGGTACCAGAAATGGGAAGTTGGATAAAGTTTACATAGATTTCAATACCTATGTACCATATGATAATTTCAGTGGGGAAATTAACCCACCTGGTTAAATGGCCAGTGAATGCAGGTAAATTTTAGTTACTTACCCACCTTAGCAAAATAACTGATTTGTCAATATTTTGAAAAAAGATGCTGAATAGTTGTATATTGTATAAAATAACAATTTTTCCTCAAAAAAAGTTGATTATGTTTCGATTATATAAAATAGCATGATTTTTGATAATTTTCAAAAAAAAAAATGTAAACTGGACAATTGTCCGAGATAAATATTCATACTGATGCAATGAATGACTTGAAAATATGTTATGTAATTGTTAACATGTCTGACTAAAGCACGTTTTACAGTAATAGAATGCTATGCAACCTATTCCCATAGGCTACATTCCACACACTGCTGTGATTAGTGCAAAAATACAATTTAGAATTGTCTAGTAGGGAGAATATACAAACTTACTTACTAGATGCTGTCACACTGAATCAGATAATTGTGAAATATCACAATTTTTAATACTTTGGGAAACAATTGCTGTGTTAGACCGAAGTTGTTTAAAGGTAACTTCTCCCTTTTTGAAAGGTGCAGAAATAAGAGTTATCCCTAGTATTCCGTGAGGAAAACATGGGAATGTCAACTGTTCAAACAGACTATTAGGTTACGTGAAACTAAAGGTAAATCGTGACATAAGTAAATCATGACATATTGCTTTAATTCTCTGTATGTGTTCTGAAGGCAGACTATCAATACAGCGAAGTAAAATCCATGAACTGTATTCAAATACAGCAAACACCATTAGTGTAGATTGTAGCCAGAAGGTTACAAATGATGCAATTTATGATCATAGACAGTTTTGGAATGAGATAAAATACAAAGAATAGATCTTGTCAAACAACTATTAATGCCCAATTTATTGCTGTATCTGTTATTACCAATCCAAAACTATAACAGTCCATAAATCATAAAAAAGTATCATAACCACTATTACAATATCATGATATTCAAAAAAAGCACTATATTAACTGACAAACATTCAGAACATTTTTTGACATTTTCACACATACAATTCAAACTTTTGGTGTTAGTGGAAAGAGTTGGAGTTTCAATGTAAAATATTTTCATGACAATATATATGTTATTCCTGATGTATTCTACATATGGTAAGCGTGTTACAGTATTGCTTATTATGGGTTAATTGAGCTGACAATGTGATGACAGCCACTGCCATGTTCCAGCATATGAACAACACAGGGGTATTTCATTTATCTTGCCAGATAGAATTCTTTTAAATTTCTTAAAGTTACAGATGTTGTCATGTCAGCTTTTAACTTAACAGCCCCATTGTAGTTCACCGTTGACAAGGCTGATTAGATATCAGTGAGAATTTAAAATTTGCTTAAAAATTTGCTTAAAAAAATTTTTTGACTCTAGAATTTTAACTTGATAATATAAACCCAGCGAGTCCACGAATATTCTTTATTCTTGCAGTAGCTTTCAACTTCTTGCTCAATATACTATTGTTACTTGCAATGCTATTGATCTCATGATATCTGCAAGGCAAGGTCATGTTTTTGTCCAAGTACACACATCTAGAAAGCTCTTAAATTATAACATTAGCTTCCTACCCTATCCTCAGGCATGACATAGTAATTACTACTAATTATGACAGAAACCTACTTCCAAATTTTATACTGAAAATTAACCAACTTTTAGTTGCTATTTCTGTGTGAGCAACAGTATTCGCATTACCCTTTGACAAGTGATTTGTTATGACATGTCTAAATGTGAAACAATACTCATCTAATTTTCGAAAATTGAATTTTCTCTACTTGGGCTACTTAAAATAACATACAGTGTGGATCCACACTTGAAAAACAGCATTCATGGGTTTCTGCTTCATGTTTCTCTCAACTCAAAGTTGGAATTGTATTTTTAACATTCTGATGGGTACTTCAGTCTCTAATAAGTGTCTCAGTTAATGATTATAAATTGTAATGGTACTTACGAGTTGGTGGAGCTAATGTTGATGGTTCTGATGCCGCTGAAGTCACTGCTGGATGGACCTCACTCTTCCTAATCTTCTTGGCACGCTCCGTGACATTTTTCACCAAGTCTCTCAATCTAGTACTGGCTGGTGATTGCACTGAATTGACACTTGCATCTCCATCAAAACTGAAAAAAAAATACAACATTATATTACATCTCAGATCACTACAGAGAACATGAAGTAACCAAGTAACTGTTTTTTCTGACATTTTTACAGGTTCAATATGGAACCTAAATGGTACATTTGGATGAATACTGCCAAATGGGAATATCAGCGTACACCCCAGGGCTACATTTGACTTGCAGGCAATAAACTATTCTCTCTTTATTCATGGTTTCTTGTTTGCATTTGTTTCCACTTGGGAATGAAATCAGCTGTTAACTACTTTTTGTATGTTTGTCCCATAACTTTAGAAACAAGACATAGACCGGTATGTGCATTACAATACACACTAGCATCATATATTTTTCACGACACACGTTTATGGGCCTATGCCCTCATAAATGTCCCATCCTGCCCAACAGAAAATGACTGTCTACATTATATTTCGCAAGTCTGGGGTTTTTCGCTAGGGAATCCTTGGTAACAGATGACGGAAATTAGACAAAATTTGCATACATTTGCATACATTTGAATATCTTACATAAATTTGGTGGGACACCCTGGTAAAACACCTGTTAGGAACTCAGCAAGCAGATTTTATCTATACTATGTTAACCACCAGTCACAAATTAAACGTTAACACCAATTTTAAGAAATAATTCTTAACATCTCAAAGACAGCATTTTGCTAAATACATTACTTTTTTTCATGAGTTATTCTCATGCATAGACATATGATCATTCATAGCACATCGCCAAAAACTTTACTTGATGAACACCAACTTCTTGTCATAGCTGTACAGAGTTGAATTCACTTTCTACAAGAAAACTCAACAGTTCGCCAGAGTAGAAAAATATATAAATTTGCTTTGAAATTATTTCTCATCAACATCATTACATAGAATTATGGCATTGCTAATAACATATAATTTTTTCTTGAAGGAAGGGAACTGGGAAATACCTTAAAAACTTAGTTTCAACTACATGCTCCGTATGAATAAATTTATGATCAGTGCAACCTCTTCATTCATTGAATTATGTGTATAGACTTTTAGATATTATTCCCTAATGAATAACTTAAGGGGCCTTGTCACTACAAGTCAATAGACGAGTGGTGAGCAGAGACAAATCTCTTAGGTCAGAAGCATTTTCTGACTTAATGAACAAAAATATTAGGGAACAATATAACTATACGTCCTCAAGTATAAATTTATTTAAAAATTGGGAAAATAATGATACGTTGGAATATATTGACTCATACTTTTAGCACTGCAGAAACAATGACATGGACACAAGCTCTCGTGATGTAAAACTACCAGGGTATGAAACTTGTATCATCTGTTCAGAAGTGTTCAACCTGGCTTGCATGTGGTAAAGAATTGTAAAGAAACATATTTTTTTATTTGAATGTGTTCAATCTGGCTTGTATGTGATATAAGAATTGTAAAACTCATATTCTTTGTTCAAAAGTGTTCAACCTGGCTTGCATGTGGTATGATTGTAAAACTCATATTTTTATTTGAATGTGTTCAATCTGGCTTGTATGTGATATAAGAATTGTAAAACTCATATTCTTTGTTCAAAAGTGTTCAACCTGGCTTGCATGTGGTATGATTGTCAAACTCATATTTTTATTTGAAAGTGTTCAACCTGGCTTGCATGTGATATAAGTGTCCTGCTGAAAGAATTAGTGGTCCAAGGTCCTGCTAATGTGAACTCTGTATATTCAGATGACTCTTTAACATAGTTATTAACAGTATAAAGGTACTGATCCGACGGACCAGACAAGGTAAAATTTGTGTGGTCCGCCAAAAAAAATCGCTAGTCCCGGACCCAGGACCAGTGAATTTGTTCACCCCTACCTATATTTTATATTTGAACGTGTTCAATCTGGCTTGCATGTGGTATATAGGAATCATTATTCTACAAACACGTACTACAGTGCAGTTGTACTAAATATTGATGGCAAAATCAAGATCAACAATCTACTTTGCACAGTAACTATATTTACTGCAAACATCCACCTTTCACTTGAAGCTTGAAATTTGATATCACTGTATGGTTTGAAAGTCAAAGAGAGACCTGAACATTTCCATCATACAATTACTGAGTGATAATGAAATCAGTGGACAGAGGAAAGCACTTCACAAGATGTCTGCACAACAGGAAATCAGGTTTATATATCGTACCATTAAACACCTGCATACTAGTTGTACCGTCATACCGTTAAGGCATTATACTAACAATACGGTTCTCTATGTGCCATCCATTTTGTCAACATACCTTGAAAAGATATTTTTTAAACAAATGTTGACTAGATAATGGAGTATACAAGCTTTATCTTTCAATTGTGAAAATTCAAAATAACTTTTGGGATGTCATATTTATTGTGAATTTTTTAAAATTAAGTTCATTTGGTTCATATAACAAAAATGTTTTCATCATACCCCTAGTTACAGGGTATTATATTATCTATTTCTTTACTACATGTAGTGCATCCAGCATTCTCATATTTTGTACCGATCAAAACATTATTCTTTTGTAGAATTATGATTTAAAATTTCACTTCTCTGCAGATTATTCAGTCATCTGAGTTTACATTTCTGAATTGTATTCATAAGTTTGAATTCCTTGGTTATCAGGGTCAGCATTTCAATCAAAAGTTCTCACTTTAGTATTAATTAACCTGAGCCATATGGATTACATAGGATCATTCTTTCATTCTGGATACTTTTTCTATTTTTCCAAAAAAAAAGTTTTTCATACCTAAATTTTAGTCCTAACTTGAGGTGGGCCTTTTAAAACTTTTTCATCCATGTTGAAATAATATTACCACTATGTATTTAAGGAAGTCTGTTTATGTATAACACTATAGTTAGCTGGTGCAGCTGTTCACATAATACTTAATTATTAACCACAGATGACTCAGACTTAGTGAGACACAGCACGTAAGTGTTCTTAAGGTGTGATGGCACTTGTTAACAACCGTCATTCACATATCAGATAACTGATTTATCTTGTAGCGATCCATCCTTACCTGCCGCTGAAGCTCAGATCACTCAGTCCACTAATGCTGCTAATGGCAGATGACTTCCTTTGCTTACTGCTAGTACCAAACAAGCGTTCCCATGGAGACTTTGATCTCGTAGGTGAGCTTGGTTGCGACTTTGATGAAGTAGAATCGTGACTTTTACCGTTAGACACATTGACACTACCATTGGACAGTGTTGGTGCAAGTAATGACGACGTTGGGGTGAGATAATCCATTTTACCAGGAACTGGTAGACTGTGGCGTTTGGTGGCTAATATGTGAGCCAGGCTCGGTGGCACTAGGCTGTCTGTCACACCCAACGTATTACATCTAGGATGAATGAATCAAAAATAGCAAAAGTTCAATTGTAAGTCTCTAGATTAATTAATTAAGAACATAATTAGAAATGAAACTTATAATTAACTGAAAAAATATCATCTCATATTTACAAACAATGAAGATCATACCATGCAAACTTGAACCAGATTTCAGTATTATAGCATTAGCAAAAACAGTGAACAGTGAAGGTTGAGGTTAAAACCATATATGTATGTGAGATACTTGTAACATTTGACATTGAAGATGATGGTCAAGGTCAAGTGAATGTTTTCTTCAAAAATACTTAATACCACACACTAACACGATTGTATAGCTCCTTGGGAAATCATAAACAATTTGGCATTAAAGAGATTAACCTGTACAAATTTCAAAATTATTGTCGAAAGTATAAGATCATTTTACATCGTGGAGTAAACTTGAAGTTAAACTTCCATTGTAGTAGTACATACTGGTGAATCACAATATGCACTGTGTTTCTACTACCAGTACAATCTATTACAAAGTCATAATTTTCTGGGATGAACTAAATTCACTGTAAACTATTTTCACATTGAAACACATTTTATTGCGAATTGTATACTGGAATATAGACATTCTTGAAAAAAAGAAATAAGGAAAAACCAGTAATGGCAAAGAGAAATTGTTGGGGTATAAACACCCCTCCAGAATTGACACACAGCAACCTTTGAGTAGTTACTGATGTAAAAGACCTACTCTCTGCATCATTATCTTCCTAATATGCAGACATTGAGCTGTTTAATGACACATCAATAGGTGAGGCTAATTCTCATTTACCAAACATATTACCGAGTTCTCTGACGTTTATTATTCACAATAACGCACCTATTGCTGTCATGTATCATGTCCAGCTAAAAGTATTCATACATTATTTACACATTTGCATCTATATTTTATCATATTTCATGAATTTTAATATCTTCATGACATTTGTTTTCTTTTTGTTTAGCTGACTGACCAATCAATCATTCTCAAGGTCTCAGGATGAGAGATAAAAGCATAAAAGGGTCTTCTTATGAATAGCACTGATTGGCAGATATTAACTATATCTATATACATGTATGTGCTGCAAGAAGTTCGACACATCCCCCTGCTAGGATTCCTCTTACAGGGAAACTAACATACAATGCAGATATTTCCTGCACATGATTTGCGAAATAAAAATGAAAAAAATGTCCAGGCTCATTTCCTCCCAATGGATAAGAAATTAAGAAAGCAACAAAGTCTTCTTTGTGTTTTACAAAACTGTATCTTGTTCTAATTTTCTTGTTTTCAGGTTTTACACAATGTCGCATGGTTTCCCTATAGTAGGAGCCATAGTGGAAGGTGACTAGAGTTCTCGTAATGCATATTTCCTTCTAGCTAGCAGTTGAAATCATGTACACTTAAAATTCAGAGAGTTGTTGAGTTATTCCCAGTAGCATTGTGTTTTATGAATACTAATTTTCAGAAGTATTGAGATAAATACTAATCTTCCATTTGAGAAATATTTTCTCTCAAATTTTTCCCTTTTTTTGCTAAAATAAAATAATTGAAAATACTTCTTATTCAATGTTTCCATGAATATATCTTCCTTATATAACTGACAAAAATTTAGATTAAGGCAAAATAACCAATTTCTATTTTCAGTGAAATTAAAATATCTTGAAACCATAATGTTTTGATAGTATAAGTTTGTTAACCTCTCAGCAATAAATTGTCATATGAATTGTCAGAACAGGAAATTTACTTGCCAGACACAGTGAGAATTTTCAACATATTCATATTCATTCATATTCATATTATTTATTTTCACCAGACACAAAGGGAAAATGATACACAACTGAGAAGAAAAGAAAAGAAAAACTGTACCTGGTGAGGGCCATAGAAACAGTTCAAGCAGAACTAGTCTAGTCTATGGCCCTGATACTATAAAAATAATGAAATATGTTTATGCGTAACTGTACAAAGAAGAAACCAAAACCAAAACTCACATAGTGTATATATAAGTAAACTAATTACATGAAATGAAGTTAATGAAAATCACAGTCATAGTCAAAAACATATACAAGTTCTGTAGAAGTTACTGAAGGGAATTAATTTTTAGCAAGAAGGTGTTCTTTTAAAGTGTTTTTGAAGGTGCGTCTATGGGTAATATTTTTTATATAGCTAGGGAGAGAATTCCAATGAGAAGTTATGTTATAGCCCAGAGATTTGTCTTGGTGATACTATATCACAAAAAGTTGTCTACACCAATGTCTTGGTACGGAGTACAGAGATTCTTCAGATAGTAACTCAAAACAAGACTTTGGGGCTAAACATTTTCTGAAATTATATCATAAATTTCATATTCTAAGTATATTTGGTAATATTTGATGACTTCTAAGACATTGGTCATGTTTCCAGGTTGCCAATGACTTTGGATGGCTAGGTGAACCATATGTTGACAACTATAGCGAAATAAGTGGGACACTGAATCCGATTTGATTCTAACTATACACTTCAAATGCTGCCTTCACTGAACAAAAATACCACTTTCATTCAATTTCAAACATAATGATGTGATTTATTACAAACGCTATAAATTTTATACGATGTTTCTTGTTTGAAATACATTTCTCTTCTGATGATTTGATGATAAATATTGTAAATGTATTTAAGATTTTGAATTTTAATAAATATAAAATTTACATTTCATGAAAAATACAGGCTAAAAAATTGTATTTATTAAAAATGTAGTTGAATATTTGTAACAGAACTCTTGCAACTGAAGCCATATCACACTGTGTTAGACTGTTTCTGTGATAAGTGAGAAATAGCTTGAATTCAGTTTGATAATGACTGTAAAATGCATTTACGATACAAATACTATAAGTACAAGTAAACTCAAGGGGGCGCTGTTTATGAATTTTTTCTCAAAGTTGTATCTAACTTCTTCTAATTATATTTTATTTCATAGACTGTTCACATTGACTTTTTGACTATTTCTGCTCATTACTGCAGATAAATTTGTGAAAATATGTAATAGATAACTGAAATATATACAATATGTAATATTTGAAAGGCAGATCCAAAATACACAACAACCAGTGATTTCCCTGAAAAAAGTAACATTGCAGACAAAGCCTCTTTGTGAGCATCCTCTTGATAAAATAAATGATACTCAAAAGATTATCCCTTCTAGGTCTCCAACTTTGCCAGTCTGAGCTCTCTTGTAAAACTCTTCTAGGTAGAACACATCATAATTATAGGGAAGTGAGAGCCAAAAGGGCTACCTCTATGTTTGAATGTTCCTCTGTGGTAATTTCTGAACTACTGACAAATTTGAAACAGTTGGCAAAAGGTAAACTTTAAAGGTTACTTTCTATGAAATTTATGGTTATTGTCAATTAAAGACAATGATAGGAAAGCTACTGTTTCAAGTTTTCTTGATTAATTTGGTTGTTTTTTGAATGTGATATTACCAAGTGATCAAATTCTTCATTATAGATGTTATTTAATTCTAGGTCTATACCCTAAATTCAAATCTGCAAACACTACTGCCACTGTAGTGTCCCCTTTAATACTTTTTACACAAGATGGCTTACAAACCAATAACACCTTCTGTAGTTTCAAGTTGGAGACCAAGAAGATGGAATCTGTGGTCTGATGGCTGTTTTGAAGTCAATTTTACAGAAAATAAAGTGGTTTAATTAGAGTATAATTTTCATTTCTTATCATTTTTATTAATGAGGACGATTTTGATGTAATTTTTACCCAAAAGAAAGCAGTGTACTGAATATGACCAAGAGGACGAGTGCTTGACACCACTGTTATATTGTTCACAAAGAAAACTACACTGAATATAAAATAAGGCATGCTCGCTACATGAGCACAAATGGTATCTGAAGTTACATATCTTACAAAAGAAAACAATACTTAGAAAGCTTACAATGGACTTACATTAAAGTTTTTTGGGTGATAAAATATGAGTCACTTTATTCTATATAAAAAAAGTTACTGTCTTCAAATATTTAAATTCAACTTTTATATCTTACCTGTTTCTCTGTCGAATTCCAATATCTCCATTTACTGGAGAAACATGGCCATTAGAAATAGGTGGTACTACACCATTGGTGTCAAGTGCACTGGATAGACTCACACTGGATCCATGCTGGTTGGCTTTAGTGGCTTGGGCTGGAACTATTAGACTGCCCTCTGGTGTCAAGGGAATGTTAACAGACACAGAGTCTATAAGAGAGAGAGAGATCAAGGGTAATTGTTAGCACAGAGCACACATTTTCATGTACCTAATGCAATAAGGGAAGGGATGTAATAATGTATAAAGCTTCACAAACTTGACATTTACAGAGAAAATCCAAAATATGAAATGTCTTAGTATTAAATGCATAGACCAAAGACCAAAAACGTTCAGCTTGGGTAGACCAAATGATTTACATAGGTTCTAAGGCACTGTCATAAGCATTTCAAAATTTTTCAGAATTGAGTTTTTGATCTGTCCTGGTAGACGGTCGTCATTTAGAATGACAAATTCTATAGTTACAGCTGACCACTAGATGGCGGTATGATCAGCCAATTGAAGATGATAGGTAGTTCAATGCCCCCAGTCTCTGTTGATCTTGTGAGTGCAGTGTCAACATCAAACCACTTTATAAATATCAAAATACTACCAAAAAAGTCATATAACGCCAATAACAATTACTTTAGTTCTTCATAAATGTCAAAATATTATCAAAAACAGTCATATAACTGCAATTACAATTACTTTCATAAATGCCATTCGTCGACCATAAAAATAAAAACATCATAAAATATAACAATGGCAGCCACTTAGTACACATGTATGACAATAAATTTGAAAACTGGTTTTCAGAAATAAAATTTTATGCTATGCAGTTATTATTATTTATGTCATACTTACAAATTAAGTAAATGACTGCTAAAACATTCAGTTTTACAATTTGGTAATATCATAAAAGCACAACTGCAAGTAATTTACTAGATAAGGAGTATTTCATTTATATCCAACTGAGATCTGTTTTGCAATGATTAATTATGCTTGATTGTCACACGTGGTTGCTATGGATACTATGAGAATTGTAAAGACTCAATTAATTTTAACAGATGTCTGTTAAATTAAAAATGTCTCAGAATTCACTGTTGTCGTTACCGTTATCATCACCTCTTTTGTCTGAGTCTCATCAATATCACATCAATACACTCAACATTTTTGAAAACAATGCAAATACTCAACTGACAAAAAAAATCATTTTTTTAGCCATTATAAGTATACAGAAAAATTCTGTTTTTTAAGTAAAAAATTGTGTTTCTAAATTGAATATGACAGAATATACCGTAATTGTAGAACATTTATTTCAAACTAGTGTGTAATATTATGGGATACTAATCATAAGGTATATATGATAGACACAGTCCAATTTTTGGAGTTTTAAATTTTTTTTCAGCTTAAATATTCCCATTCAGTCTTGAGCAATTGAAGTGCATAAAACAAGTTATTGGCCAGGGACGAGGTAGAAAAATTAGGTGATTTTTTTTTGTTTTTTTTTAGAAGAAATTGATATTCCTATGTTTTTTGGAAGTGGTAATGATTGAGTATTATTCAACATTACTGGTAGTGGGTGTAATGATTATTTACAATTTTTTTCAAAACTTACCTATTATTTCTTGATATCTATAGATATTCCTAGTTTTGAAAGTAATATGGATTCAGTGTGTCACAAATATCCACATTATAATGACCTTTTTTTCATATTTTTTGACTGCTATTTCCAGTTTGAAAGTGGCTGGGATTCATTCATATTTATTTGTTCAGGACTGCAGACTGATATTAATTTCATTTTTCAACTCACCTAATTTTTTTTTTATTTCTTCTTCACCAAATTCAAATACAGGATTAGTGATTCCACCACCAGCACTATGTGGTGCTTTGGCATCTTTAAGATGCAGTGTCAGTCTTATCGTTGGCGTAGTTGCGGCATCGTTTTCATTTTCTACTAAAGCCAAGTTTCCAAGTTCAAGGCTTTCTGGTTTGCGTGGCATTGTTGTCCTAAAGATAAGCAAAAAGTAAGACATTCAAAGAAAAGGAAAATATTTTTTGTAAATCTCTTCTTGGATACATAAAGGTAAAACAAATAAATTCAACTAACACTGTGGTGAATTTTTAATATTATATTATAGAAAATATAAGGCCATACAAAATAAATTGCTTGGATCCAATTACATACCCTTCAAAAATAAGTAGGGCCATTTTATTTTTATTTTGGGGTCATGACCTCTATTTTTGTTTTATTTCATTAAAATTTCTGATATTCATGTCATTTTGAGATGTTTTTCTTCACATTCATCTGCATAAAAAGTTAATTTAAAATAAAAATTAATCTAACACAACTTTCAAAGTTCCAGTAGCTGTAACTACTGTACTAATATTTTGTCATTAGATGTACAGATTGATGGATGGATGGTTAGATAGACAGACACGAGAGAGAGATAGACAGACAGACAGAGAGACAGACATACAGACAGACAGACAGACAGACAGACAGACAGACAGAGATAGACAGACACTGAGACAGACAGAAATAGATGGGTGGATTATGTAGATGAATGGATGGATCTATCGACAGATACAAAGCCAGAGATAAATCAATCTAACGTAGATAGATTTGCTTAGACAGATAGATAGCTAGATAGATAAATAGACAGACAGATAGATAGATAGATAGATAGATATATAGATAGATATATAGATAGATAGATACATAGATAGATAGATAGATATATAGATATATAGATAGATACATAGATAGATAGATAGATAGATAGATAGATAGATAGATAGATAGATAGATAGATAGATAGATAGATAGATAGATAGATAGATAGATAGATAGATAGATAGATACATTCGATTCGTTATACTCAATATTATCTGATCATGATAAAGCAATATTGATGGAACGGATACGATCTATATATCGTCGAGATGGTTTATCAAGCCAACATGGCAACGCGCTACACGTAAACATCAATGTACGGGCATTATAAAATTATATGTATTGAATAGTCGATCGATTTATGTGTCTACTGCTCGACTGATAAGTATTTGATGAAACGGTCCATTTATAATTTTAGAAATGTCAAATTGGCATTGCCTAGGTCGTGGTATAACATCATTATTGATAAAAATATTGCTCTTGAAATGAAAGAATGACATTTTCCTTCCCGACAATCACATAGACATATATCTGTGCGATTCCAGAATACATCGACAAAATACTCAAAAGAAAGTGAACGTGTGATGGGGAAAATATTTAATCTGAGTACATAATATAGAATATTTTACCTTTCCGCCAGCTATTTTCTAAATATCGACCATCTGTGTCAGACCCGCACAATTGGAAGTAATCACCGTAAAATCACATCCATCGATAAATGTTCATATTGAATTCTCTTCGCCATTTTGGGATCGAAATGATAAATACATTCAGCAAAATCATTAATTTCTAATGATCAGCATTTGGAATCGGAGACTTTCAGCACTGAAAAATGATGGGAAGGGCATTATTTAAATCAGCCAGAGCATCTAACAATCAGGGATTTTGGCAGCCTGTGGGAAATTTTTTACCAGAATATTAACTCCAAACAATCGGCAAACCACTCAAATATTTTGTTTTACATTTTGATACGATGCTTGGCTGAACGAAATGGTATTCCCACACCTTTGAGCTAGTGGAATGACCGGGCCGGGTATCTGCCGAACCTCCCCGATTATAGCCGATATTGATGTGAAGAATCTCGTTGGCTCACGCGGGAGTTTGATTTGTTTTGGTTGACGACGTGACGTCATAAGTACTTAGGTTTCCTCATCACCTGCACTTGTTGCCGGTGCGTTTCTCGTGTAATTCATATCCTGTCTTTATTTTCATCACTTTCAAATTTCCGTATATAAAATGGCTTTGGTTAGGAGAGAAGATCTCACAGTTGGCAAGAGCTGGAGTGCCAGAGATAGACAGAGAGTGAGGCATAAAGGTAGGCGTGTGACGTTGCTCGTCGTCGAGCAGTCGATAATAATAATATGGCTTCTTCCAACACAGGCACTCAATGGTGGTGTGAACTAGTTTCATGAACAATGGCATCGTGACTATATCATAAAACACCATACCAATTGATTCAAGTGCCTGTGGCTTTTTCAATTCAATATCTGTACAAATACAAGTCGTGTTTACAGGGCTGTGTTGACTTCACTGACAATGTGTTTCAAAATGAACAGAACAAGTCCCTGAAATAATAGGTCGTCTGCAAACAATGACAAAAGTACAACAAATTATTACAGGTCAGAAGTAATATTAGCTAAATAATGCTGCGAACAACTAAAATTGATTTCAGGAATGCACAAGTAACAGTCACATAATTTACTACCCTCAAGTATGTTCAGTGATGTATCAAATATAATATATGCTAGTATGAACTTAGTCTTGACTGGACAAACTGTGTTTGAGAATTATACGATTGACTATTTTGCGTTTTGTAGTTCCACAGGAGGCAGAGACTGCTGTTATAGACTATGATAGACTCAAAGAAATATGTAGTATAGAAGGACTACGAGATAAGTAAGTATATACATACAGTATTTTTTGTTTTGTACCTGTTTATATGTTGTTGCTTCATCTAATTTTTACAGGGTACATGTTTGTAAAGAGAGGAAAGTGAAAGTTTCCTTGTAACTGTTGTTATTGAAGTACATCAGTTATATACAAATAAGCCTCACAGAATAATCCCAACAGCTTTTCAGAGTTTGTGACCAGCATTTATTTCATAAATAAAATAGTGTATGGTAATTTCTTGGTTGGCAAAGATTAGTTCATCTTGCCTTTGTTGTTCCATAGTAGCCCAGAGACTTATTGGCGTCACTGCCACAGGATATAGTCTGAACAGTTTAATGATAGTCTGTGATAGTGGCCAGGACAAGTCTCTGGGCTAGTACCATAGACAATGATTGTGTCTTTATTTTTGTATAATTTGATAAATGAACACCTGGTTACATACCTAGCCTGTTTCTGTGTTGTATGACTCCATATGTATGTTGGAGTCTTCTACAGCAGTAGATGTGAAATGTTGTCCAATCACCAATAGCTGAACAAGATATATCATCTGTCTTGTATTCAGTTAGACGAGCAGAATAGGTTACTACATAGTATTACAGGTGTACTATTCTCAGTATTTCCAGAACTAAAGGAACTAATTAATTTTTTTCTTTGCCATTTCAGATCAAATCCAGATACATCTCCAGAAGCACACACTACTTTTATGCAGAATTATCAAAAAATGTTCCTCAGTTCTAAATCCTTACCAATGGTGCCAAGAGATAAACATGACATAGACTCAAGGAGATGTACATCAGCAGTATCTACAGGTTAGGATCTCTTCTGAAGTCATTCATTTTAAGTGCTACTGTAATGTATGTAACAGTACAATTGCAACACAATTCTTTTAAATCAGGGACATAAACAAAACAAAAACAGGAAAACATATCACGGAATCAGACATGTATACATGGATTTCTTCCACTCATTTCTTAGAGTCCAAGGAGAGACCATGACTTAATTGGTAAGGGGATAACTATATATTCAGAAACAGCAGGGCAACTTGCTGTAGATATATGCTGCTACTACTACAGAAAGCAAGCTATATCAGCAAACTAAGGTAGACTCACAGTAACACTATTGTTGTTGCATGTACTGGTACTTAGAGTACACAAGTGGGTGATAGTGGGTATAATCATCCTGTAAACACTGAATGAGGATGAATGTACCACCACTTTATATCAGAAGTGCCACCCTATTGTGACTGTAATTACATTGTCAATTGATAACTTATATCACTGATCAGCATGTTGCAACAATTAGTGTTAGTTTATGTCTGTGTAATATTAGCTTTCCACGAGTTAATTTGCCATTGCTGTGTTTGTCTGCAGGTCATGTTAGTGCAGGTAACTGTGCAAGGAGACACTACTCAGTCCTCGATATACCAGAAAATATAAGCCACGACATCAAAGATCATTTATCTAGCCTACACAAAGAAAGACAGGAAGTCGATCCAGTTGTCATCCAAGCCAATAGAATTAAAGATCTACGCAGGATATTACGTAAAAAGTAAGGAAGTGATTTTGTCACATCGGTGAATTTGATATATCATGCATTCAATAGTGATATCATCTCATTTCCTACAACCTAGTCCATTTTTTATAAGGTGATTAATCTCAGTGTAATAAGGTACTATATTTTTAGGGTGTCTGGAGTCATTTGCAGAACAGGCTTGTGATGCAAAGGCAAAGCTTATATTTTGTACTATTTGGGTATTACTATTAATTATGATGGGGTTTGGGATAGGGATGGGGGGGGGGGGGGTTAGTATTCTACCAATCTCCACTACCAACACAAACAATAATTATGTTAACTAATAGAAAAAAAGAGATTTTCAAAATATAGTATATATGTACTGTGATAGCACTCCAAATTCCCTTAGTCCCTTTGTAGGCAGTCACTTGCCGTACATATAACCATGACAAATTTAAATATTAATATGAATGAACACAGTTATTTGTAACTAATGAAGAGAAATGTTGCTGTTGCAAACTTGGCATCTCATTGCTAATAACTGGTGCTTTTGAGATAGTCTTTTTCACAATCTGATCACTTTCTCCCAATACTTTCTTTGAGTTATAACACTTCTATTTTCTCTCACTTTCAGGCCATTTGAAAGAACAGCAGCAGAGAACGAATTAGTGTATAATCATTTAAAAAGTTTTCCAGAATTGGCTGATCAGCTGACAGACAAAGAATTAAAAGAATTATCAACAGTAGCACAGATAGAGATATGGAAAGATGAAGATTTTACTGGTGAGTTGTAAAATGTAATATAATATCATAACTAGACAAAGCCCATAAGCTCACGCAGGGTAGATTCATTTGTGATTGGCTGCGTCATGATGATATTGTAGATAGCGCCCTCTGTGTGGAGAATGCACATAGTATATAGAATGTGCATGCATAGTCATTGTGTCGCAATGCATCCTTGGGTAAAACCACCAAAAAAAACCTGCATAGTATATAGGATGCGCATACACACTAGTGCATGAGACCACTGCGTTAGCTATTAATAATGTATGAGATTCAAGGCATATAATTTGTATACATCTTCTGTTGTAGGAGAGTTACAAATGTCCTTTAATAGGCTACATTTGTTCTTTAGTTGTGTAACTTGTAAGGTAGTATGGTACATACATTTGTTGTGACTGTTGTGTCAGTTCTTGTGGCAATACTTGTTTTTTCATTCCAAAATTTTGATGTTTCTATGCCCCTGAAAGGAATCATTCAATGTAAAATCTGGATGTTGTACTTGTTTATATTGCAGAATACATATAGAAGTTTTAATCACTCTCACAAGATACTATTAATCTGTATAGCACTGTTTCCAACATGTTGTGCAGTTATAATTAAGTATGTTGTTGTGCTGTACTTGTACAAAACAAGGAAACATTCATTCATTCTTTCATGCTATATTTCATACAATTACATCATTTATATATCATTTTTTTTTTGGCAGTTTTTGGCAACCAAGGTTTTCATTTGATCATACGCGGCAGTGTTGTTCCTCAGAGTAGACCCTGGTTAAGAACTAAAGATGGTGGTATATTCCGCTCACCTACGCCAATACTGACATCCACATCTAGTACCAAGGATATGAAAGTACCTGAGGTAAGTAGACATTTACCGCTGTTGTGAAGTACAAATTTTTGGCAAGGCTGTACATATTACACTTTCTCCATGAGAGGTAAGTATAACAATGTGAAGCCCTGCCAAATGTCTGTAGTATACAGCCTACAGTAATAGGAATTTAGTTGTAAAAGAAACATACTTATCATCTTTACTGTCTTTATGTTTAAAAAAAATTGACAGTCTACAAAATGTCAGTGGCTCCTACCAATCTGCTAAGCATATGTACTGGAAAGTATAGTTATCATTATGTATATTAATTTACCAAACATTGCCAATTTTGCTAAATGCTGCATTGTTGAGTAAATATAACACATTCCAAAATGTTGAATTCAACAACACTTACATGTAGAAATGTAGTGATATACATGAATAGCAAGGGCTCGTTTCCTTGTGTATGCACAAAAAAGATAATACTTGACATAGGAGGGGTCATGGATTTATCAAATATGTGAGAACTTCAAAGCAAGGATATCATGTAAATATAAATTTTGTTGCTACAACACTACATGTTTACAAATGTTGCAGTGTTTGTGCTACTATGCAGTACCTTTACATATCAGCAAATGCAAACCTCTTTGTTAATGGGTTCTTTCCAATTGTGAACATCTCACATTCCAGTGACATTTAAAACCTAAGAAAAACGGTGTAATTTATCCATATTTATTCTCATAAATTGCTTATTTATTCTAGTTGGAGGTTGGTGACTGCTTTGGTACACTGCAGAGGGTTGAAGGAAGAGAACCAAATAGCAAGTGAGTGAGATTTTGTTTGGCCCTATTTCAGTAGATAATGATAGCATTGCGTGACTGCAACCAACTACTTGAATATGACAGCATGTCATTTGTACTGCAGCAAACTACCCGTTAACTCAGTACTTTAACATTCTTTCCCATGTGGTCTACATTTCCCAGACACAGAGTTGAGATTGGAACACTTCTTTCAGATTTTGAGAACCAAACAGCCATTTGACTCTGTACAACATTAGTAGACATACTTTGTTACTTTGTCCATACAATTGGAACTATATTGCAATATTATCATGATTTTCTGTCTTTTCTTTCATGTCAGAATTTTAACTGTGCTGACCAAACAAGTACCATGTGAATTTCTCAGGATATCATGCAGTGATTACAAAAGAATTACAGAGGTAGGTAACCATTTAGCATTCAAAATGTCTGTAGTCTGTTTGTATTGGCATTCTTGTGGAGATACAAAAAAATTACAGAGTAACAGGAAGAAATGAAGATCTATAGAAGTTGGTTTGTAATATCAAATAGAGGTATGTAAGGATAGCTCAAACTAGAATTGCTGTTGGGAATGTTTCCAGATTGGGGTTTGGCAAAATGAAAGTTCATGGTCCCAGTTAGAGGTTTGAGCTAACCTCATATACCAGAATACTATAGTAATAGAAATTTCATTGACAATTTTATAATGGGAATGCATTATTTTCTATTTTTTCTTTTAGCAAATTCGTATTCGTGAAACTTCAGAAAAGGTTGATATTATCCAGGCCTGTCCTACTTACAACCTGTGGCCAAGGCAGTCTCTACAAAAACTTGCTGTGTTAATAGAATGGTTGAAATTCCCAGCAAATACAGGTACATATTAGGTTTTTTCTACTGTGCTTAAAAAAGTATTTGGCACAGTGCTTCTGTAATTTCTAGTATGTATCTTGTTTTATGCAATATTTTAAATTTGTTGCTAATAATATAAGTCATGATATACTTTCTGATGGGGATTATCGACCAAGACCGATTTAATGCTCAATGCTAAAACTTTCAACTGTTTGTATGTTACAACCTATGTATTAAAATCGTTTGATCTACCAGGCTGATGAACACTTTTGGTAGTTATTGTATTACATGTATATTACATTACAGTACTTGTAAGTGAAGGCTACAAGTCTCCATTTATTGGTTTTATCAATGCTGGTGAATGTCATGTACTCAGGCAAGTCGAAGTCATGGAAAATCTACCGAATGGACAGGAGGTAATTATTCCAGAGAAGTGAACATCTCTCGTCCCATGTGTACTGTATTATTTATAGCAGACAAACTATTACTGGCTGGAGAGAAATGCAACTTATCAGGCACAGTATCATGTTAGATGTTGACTAAGGAATGTCATACATACAGTCAACAAACTGAGTCTTAGAAAAGGCCGATTGTATTTACACTTGCAATTAATAAGTACCGGTACAAAAATGGCTCAAATCTTTTTACTTGTTTCGTACCTTAATGGCTTTTTCAATAAGTTTAATTCAAACTATATGGAAACGAGATGCGATGGGAATATATCTTCAAATATCTGTATGCTGTACTTTGACTATTGCAATCACTGTAGTACAGCCATTTGGTCTATTCCTAGGGTAATAATTGGAAGTGCTTGAAGCACTTTGTTTGAAGCTATAGAAAAATTCTCATTATCATCATTATCATGTGAGGTTGTCTTACATTTGTTGTGATACATATTTCACCTCTGGTTGGTAATTTATATATTGCTATCTTTCTACTCACAGGTAAAAAGGAAGAAACAGGTTGTGATGGGGAAATTAAAGAAATCAGAATCATTTGGTGAAATAAGTGTTTTGCTGAGAGAACCTATTACATGCTCTATTGTTACTGCAATGAATATTGAAATAGGTGTTATTACACCAGAGAGACTGGAAGGTGAGCATGACAAAGCATTTCTGTATTTCTGATAATATACCATAACTATGGTATTATTACATATGTACCAGTGATTACTTGCATCAGTTTGTATACAAGTGGTATTTGCATTGCAGTATTGAAAACATTATTGCATATTACCTATATCAAATGAGCACATGATTGTTCAATGTACACAAAATCACTCAAGTGCAGTGGTATTTTTGGCAGTTTTAAGTAAACACATTTTATGACAAAATCCATTGATATATGCGAGTGCCAGTTTGGGTGCTTCAGGGTATTTGCACTCATGCTTGCAGTAGTGCAGTTTGCCACATTTTCTCCCACTACGCTCATCAAAGTACAGCCACAGAGAACATCACAAGTACTCATGCAAATATCCCAAGAATGCTACACTTGTACCCATGTATCATGGGGTTCTGTCATATTATGAACTTCAACATGTAATCATTACATATATCCATATAAAGGAGCAAGCAAACTACGACAACATTGCTGCACTGAAAGAGAGCACACTATCGAACTCAAATAATTATGAGTACAAATTTGCCTGGAAATTTGTCATTAATTATGTCAAATTCTTGAGCCAATTTATGAGTAATGATCTTTTTTTTTTACCCTTTTCTTTGCAGAACTGGATGATACAACTAGGTCTTTACTACTACAGTCTAACCAACGAACATTTGGTAATCTTACAAATCAAGTTATCCATGACGAGTATGTAGATCAGGAATTGAAACGGGAATGGAACCAATTTAAACATAGTGTTGTTATTGATGTTATCAACTCTAAAGGTATCAGACCTGGCTATGGCAAATGGACCAAATAAGTCTAAACATTGCTAGAAAAAAATTATGTGCATGGTTGCCATTTACAAAGTTTTGAACTGTGAAAGAGATGTAGTACAAATACCGAACACATCCTTCAACTAAATATATTGGCCACATAAACAAGATTTAATAGGTTTGATTTAGAAGTATTCTATTTTTAAAAAAACATGTTCCGTTATTGCTGACTACATTGTCAACTATTTGTCAAATATCAGTCACTATTTACGTGAACAGTATACAAATAACAAACACGTGTTGTGCCAATTTCAAAATTGAAGTAAATGAATTGAAAATTGTACATATTTGTATCTAAGATAATATTAATATTATAAATTTTATAAAGGAATTTATTTGCCAAAGTTAATTTTTTTGAAATTCATTCTGCAAACGGTTAAAAATGGACTGAATATGTACATAAACTTATTATTACAAGAAAGAAACATTGTGTGGAGTAAACATGAGAAGTAAATGAATGTGTACACAACATTATGTTATTGTTTTTGAAACGTTTTATTTTGTAAATAAACATACATTTGTGACAAAACTAAATACACTGGCAGTGTAGTTTTTTTTGACAAAAAGTGTTTTTCTAGTTGCATTATGAAATCAGATTTCTGTCATCACACTCACTGAGTGTAAATTGAGAGTAAATATCAAATATGTCTTGATACAATATGACTTGATATCCTCTACATATTTGTTTTCTAGGTCTATCCTTTAATGTACAGTATATTGTATTTTCTTGGAATTTGAAATTTTATTTTATAAAAAATAATATACAGTGGACAACTGCTTGTATTCTATCTATTCTGCAAGAATGGTAAATGAAAGTGTCCAAAAAACTTGGTATATACATCAGTGCTTTCCTAAGAAAATAATAGAATTGTTTAAAATTTGCATAACAATAGAGATATGTCAATTAATTTCTCTGAGTTCAGCCAGAGCTCATCACTGGGTGTCTATAGAGTCTTGTAATTTCTGACTAGTTTCGGTCCATGTTTGGTTTGAGTTCAGCCAGGGCCCATCGCTGACTGTCGATAGCTTCCTGTAATGCATGGAACTCTTTGACTAGTTTGTCAAAGCCCATACCCAGTGATTCATAGGCCTGCACAGCCTGAGTCAGTCTACCAAGTTCCTTTTCACAATCATTGATGGCATGATTCATGTGGTACCTGTAATATTTAACAGGCAGAACAGATCTTAGACTGGGGAATAGGTGAGGAAAGATTGAAAGTGTGCCCTCAATGTCCAGTATTTGCCTTCTAATTCTTCAAATGAAATATTTTTTCTAAATGTAATGATACCCATACTGACTTATAGTCGTTACTTTGTCAACAAATATTACATATCCTATCTAGACTGATTGTGTTAGTAATTGCATACAAGAGGGCACTCTTCATAAAATTCTGCAAATGTATGATTGTATACTTACTTGATTTGTTTCAGTGCATCAACAGATTCCTTGGTGTACGTATCACACAGCACATCCGCCTCTAAACAACTGAAGAATGGCAGTAATAAGTTTGCACCACTTAGAAGATTTAGTAAATAAGCATTAACCCACCAGAATTTTTCATTTGAATAACCGACCCATTAATTTACTTGATTTTAAGACAAAAAGTTTCACACCTGGTATTCAACCAAACAGTACTATTTTCAGACATCTTTGATTTAAGTGAACCAATCACTTACTTGATTCTACAACAACCAGATTGACACCTGGCATTCAACCAATGACCAAACAGTACTATTTTCAGACATCTTTGATTTAAAAAGACAGAACCAACCACTTACTTGATTCTACAACAAACAGCTTGACACCTGGCATTCAACCAATTAGTAACTATAATATTTTCAGACATCTTTGATTTCAGGCCATGTTTCTTGATAACTTCTGACAAAACATTGGACCATTCAATTAAGGACTGTATCAGAGAGAGAGAGAGAGAAAAAAAACATGATACTGTACTAATTGGTGGTGAGGATAGCAGGGTTAATAATATTCAGCAAAGTCATTTACCTTATGTTATCTTCACCAAACCTTGACTACCAGTATGATCATTGCCAGGAGAGAAATGAGAAATGGTTGACATTGTCAGTACCCTTCATCGATTATTCACCCATCCCATAATTACAAATGAATAAAAATTTAATTCAAGCGACCATGAAACTTCACATGATTGTTGCAAAAATAGTGTTTGCATAGGGACAACTGACTGGACAGTTTTTTGCATCTGCTTACAAGATTTCACTTTTATTCAAAAACTTATTTCCACGATGATGGATCACTGCCATTGTTTATTCTAGATACACAAATTGAAATTAAGTCTTTGCCAGTATATAGGAGAGGACACTGTAGAAAGAGTCCAATAGGACTGCAATTTTCTTTGCATGTTGTTAAAACAATAATTTTGTATATACATTCAATACACAGTTCTGCCTTACATATCACAAGATACCTACCTGGTAATATTGCCAGAATTTCCTGTCTCTCTTTGCCTTATCTTGTCGTAATTGTTTCTTTTCTTCCTTTAAAACACAACATTCTCTCTCTAACATTGATGGTAGCTGAGTTGACTTGGCAAACGACAGTTCACTGCTACCTACACGTGGGTGATATAAGAAATACAACAGAGGAGTAAGCATTCTACTATGAGACCAAACTATTCCTTCTGGGGGTGTAAGTAAGAGCGAGAACCCAGCAAAATGAATCACCTACATGAAGTATCTTTATTTTTTTTATCAGCTATTTTTTAGTAACTTGTAAAGTACATTCACACATACTTTTCAAAATACTCAACATTCTCCAAAAATAAGCTACAAATATAGTTCACTTGTGACATGAAGTGAAACTTAACATTTCACAGAACGCATACTTTATGATTTGGTCATTGGTGGTATTCTCTGAAGCAGAGAAGGAATGCCACTAGTGCCACCAACAACGGCATCTTTCAGAATAAAACAACGGGCAAGAATAGTATCTCTATTAAGAGACTCGTCACTCATCCACGTTTTGGATTTGATTTCACATAAAAGCAGTGAATATGTTCCAGACTTACCTGATTGTTTCTGTGGTTGATGATAAGTCACCAATGTTTCACATTTATTTCGTAATCTTTCTTCCAACTTAGGAATTAGCCGATGCTCTATAGAATTCAATTGCTGAAAGAGAATATCATAATTACATGTAACAACTCAACTCCCAGACTAAAAACACAGATTTTGACAAGAGCTATAACAAGTAAATACTCCATACCATATTTTACTATATATTTTAATACAACATAATACAACAGAATGCATGACTGGCATACTTGGGGTATTTACACAAGAACTTGCGGTGTTCTTTGTCACAAATTGTGGTACAAATGTACTACTTTCATGAGTGAAGCAAGCAAAGAATGCCACACAAAGTAAACTGCAAACACACTTGTGAATACCCAAAGTAACCATACTAGCACTAAAATGTCTTGGAATTCTGTTATTATCAACATGTACTATACATACAAATGATACATACATTTATCTGAAACAGTACATTTTGTAAATACATAATTGTACATTATTGATTTGAATGGTGTTATTCTTGGACACCTATGGTATATGTCATACTTATGGCGAGGAACCTTGATAAATTTATGAGGCACTCTGATTGAGTTTACCTGCTTACGCAATATGATACTTAAAACATACTGTTAGTTATTGTATTTATGAATGTTACTTTCTGTAAATCAGAAATACAGCGTCCATTGAATCCAAAGTCAACTAGTTTACCTTTCTATGTGGGTTATTTCTATTGATATCTTCTTTAGTTAACCCAAGTAGTGCAGTGTTTGATGTCTCTCCTTTTGTGGTTAGATCACAGTCTAAATAATTACAGACTTCTGCTGAATACAAACAGTGCTTCACTGCATCATAAAACTACAAAATGAAATAAAAACATTCACATGATTCTTTCTGACTACCGATTGTTTAAATTAAACTTGGCAATATACTTTCGCAGACTAAACTCTGAAAAAGTCAGTTGGTATTCAACACCAGAATGATGGCAGCAAATAAAAACATGTTTAACTAAAGTCTCATGCTTGCTAATAAAGTAATGAATAAAGGTTAGGAATTATCCCGATGAGGCTCTGACTTGTGTATTGAGTCAGACATATTTGGTCGGTAAGACTGTTATGTTCTCAGTCAGAGATCCAGCTGCTTTCAGACTTGCGATCAAACACTGATGCCGACACTTTGGAAGTTGATGCCAATTTCTCCAAAACATGTAAAGTTTGTCAATAAATCAGCTCACTTCTCCCCAACCACCAATTACAAAGGCAACTTGTCAAATGATTTCCAATTAATTTTTTGAACAGCGCAGCTCAGGAAGACAATTTTTGCCTCAAAAACTTGAATTCCGGGTTGTGAATGATGAGATGTGTCCCGTTGTAATTTGAACAATGTGCATCTATTAGACAAAGTATAATATTACCTTATCATTGGGGTCAATACTGGCTTGTCTGAAAAAGTGCCCACTATCTCATTATTTATTGGAATCCATATGACATTGTAGTTCTCAAGTATGAGAGCAGTTGGATCTCTGACTGAGAACAGTCATATCAACTCCGTACTCTAGTCAGAGACTCCTTGGACTGGTTAGTAATATGATAACTAAAAAATCTCAACAAACCTGTTTTGTGTCTGTACTTGGTGCAATATCATGACTGTCAATCTCATAATCCATAATGAACTCCTGTAGTTCAAGATGCAATAAATGTAACTGAAGATAAGCAAGCTTTTCTTGCTTTAAAGTTTCTTCTGCCTGGAAGAAGAAGAAGAAGAAGAAGAAGAAGAAGAAGAAGAATAGAAATGTACATGAATGTTAATCAGCAGGTCAAAGGCCACTGGAATAAACAGAATGATAACAGTGAAGAAACAATGGTAAAGTCAACTGAATATGCAAAACACAAAGTAATCACTGATTTAAGATCCTTGTGTTTCTTGTAATTCTTTCTGTTCATGTAACATTGTAAAATTGGATGGGCAAAATCATTGTGACATTCAAGTAGGTAGTACTTGGCCACCTCTGAGAGGTTGTTGCCATTTAGGGTCTTGGTCAGCCAGTCCATCCACTTCCAACCAGTGCTGACAGAACCCTGTCTTGCCCTAGTCTGAGGCAACTCTGACTTGAGTATGGAGTCAAGTTGGTTTATACCACTATGGTTTGATCATTGAAGTACCACCCACTATGGTCTGAGTCTGTACTCCATAGTTGCCATGGACTACATTTGCCCCACATGAAAACCTGCAGTGGGAACCAGTTTTCACAATGATGTGTATGAAAATAACAGAAAGCATAGCAAATAGGATGTTGTGGAATCACCAGCTAGGAAGTCTGAGAGTATCTTACCTGTATGCGATCCTTCTCTACGTCCCTGCTAACACCAGTATCAGTCAGATGTTTCGACAATGCAGTCAGTAATTTGACAAATTCCTTATTGTGCTCCACATCATAGGCATTAAGATGAAGGGGCAGACTCATGTTGACTGTAAACAGTAAAAACAAGGTTATAAAAAATTCAATCAAACTATAAATAGACCAACTAATGTTACATGTACAATCATTGCAACAGGCAACATTTATATCTCTTATAAATATCTTGGGAGTGTAATGACTTAGAATGGATAGAACAGCATTCAGAATTGAATCTTATTTCAGTTCTACCATACTTTCCTTTCAAGGATGTTACATAGTATAAATAGAGTAAATTTAAAATAAAAAATATTCATCATATTTTAAAATTTACACTTAATACACCATGGATGTACATCCATGGTCCTACTGCCTAGCCAAAAATTAGACTATTTGATGTAAACCAGGGTTTCAACTACGTTTCTAAGTATACATTTGAAAGTGGGCTGTAGGACCGACCCCACAGGTGGCGATGGGGGAAAGTGTCAATGTAAAATCAAATAAATATATCATTGAACGGGTTCAATTTTGACGACAGGCGACATCCACACCACTAAACACGTTCAAAATAGAATCATAGATCAACTGATCAAGTTGATGCAATGATGAACCTTCTTGAAGCTGCACCTTACAAATGTAACTCTTTGGGAGGCTCTTCTAAATGCACACGTGTGACGACAAAATCTGTGATTTATGGGGTTTCTCGTCACGTTGCATGGCTATTCGTGGAACAGGTGATTATGTTGCATAATTTGAATATTTTACACCTGTCATGGTAACGAGACAACGCTAAATGTTTATGTAGAAGATTGGGGTGAACTGAAATCAATCGAGTTTGTGCCAAATACACGATCGGATTTTGAGGGTTGTCGGTCTATCTATGTTTACATAAATATCTCGGCGTATCCTATTCCAGATTTTTTGAACGTGTCACAATTACAGATAAACTTTAGAATTAATATCACTGAAGGTAGGAAATATTTAGGATGTTTACCTTTCTCAGCCAAGTCTTGTGCACTTCTTATATCAGACGCCATGTTGAATTTTCCCGCTATGTTTATGTCCCAGAATGCATCACAACTAATTGCCCTCTTTCCCAACCAATTTAAATTCAAATATTTATTCTTCATAACTTTGTATATGATATTTTGCGGCGGGAGCGATATATATCAATATTTTGTTCAAAATATTGATTCAAAATCCTTATTTGAACTATAAGAATGATATCTTTTACTCTTGACTATACACATAACTGATAATTATATTTTCGTCTGTGTAAGGACTGTTCACAAAATGGCAGCCAGCACGAATGGTGTTTTGTCCAAAGAGCTGGGTGAAAATGTATCAAACAGCAAAGTTCTTGTTGTTGGAGCCGGTGGAATAGGTTGTGAACTCATCAAAAACCTGGTTCTCACAGGATTTCGGTGCATTCATGTGGTGAGTTATAGGCTATTCAGGTAACCCGACGGATCTGAATCTCTGTACCACTGCCTAGTGAATCATGACATACGCAATGCACGTGTGTTAGTGTTGTGACTGATACAATAGATGGCTGAAGAACACTGTCACACTACTGTAGAATAGTAATCCTGATGTAATACACATGTATATCTAGTGTCACAGTGCGCATTACTTTTTAGAAAGATCTCTTTCAGTAGTCGATTTACGAATATGCCAGTGAGTTATAATTAAATTAATGATAGTTTTCCCTTGCAGTTTGGAAAGAAATAGAAATAGGAAAAACCAAAGTAGTAGTCAATCAGTAAGATATTATAAAATTATCCAGTTTTTTTGTACAATCAGGTTGCAAGAAATTCATTTCAATTTATCATTTTATTATCATTATCAATTTATTATTTATTTGAAAAAATACAAAAATATAATAATTCACTGAAGAAATATTAAAGGTTGCAAAAGTACAGAGAAAGAAAAGGAATGGATGTGATGATTAATAAAATATATATTTAATAAATAGTTTGTATAAACTGGTTATTAAATGTGAGCTATACGGTTATTGGCACAATCTACCTACAATTTATATGTGTAGATAATATTGCTGCCTCATGTTTGAAAATATTTTGAGGTACATTGTACATTTCTACTTGAATTGTAACATTTTTACAAGGCTATCCATCCTTGTTATAAATTTGAAAGTTTCAGGTCAATTTTCTAAATTCAGAATTTAAATACTTTTTGTTCATCTCGTTGAGTAAAGATTTCTCCAGTGCTGTCCACATGCTAGAGAAAGCACAGTGTTAACACTGTATTTTGTGGACAAATGAGGAAATGAATGTACCTTATTCACTATCTTATTTGTCTGCAATTACTGGTAGTATACATATGTACAGATCCACTAAGGGGATTCTCGAGTGTCTTCCTGCTTCTACCCATAGATCTTGTATGATTTAATGCATGCATATTACCTATTGTGTAAAGTACTGTCTCTGTTTATTCCCTTACAGATTGACCTAGACACGATTGATGTCAGTAATTTGAACAGACAATTTTTATTCCAGAAGAAACATGTTGGCAAGTCCAAGGCTCAGGTCAGACACTTAGTCTGTATGATACAACTGTTGTGCCATGATATTAGCTATGGCTGACCATTAAGATGTATCGTACAGTCTTGTCAAATACTGTCTTTCTCAAATTGTTGAATTGTTCCATTATTACAGATACAGAGCTGATAACTTTAAATATATTTTTTTGATGAAATGATTTAGTCCTTTAAAGCAGACAATGAAATGTTTGTAAAAGAACAAAACATTACATCTTTGACATAGATTCATAAATGAGGCCTTTTAAACAGAGAACAATTATGATTTGGTGCATGACAATTCAACAACGCATTGTAATTGAAATTTTGGAAGAGATAATTTTCAAAGTTTGCTAGAAATTGTTTTGGCTCAGTAAATCTGGCTGAAAATCAGTGCCTGTGTGCCTGACACCTCCCCCCCCCCCCACGTTGCCAATTCATTCAATATTTTATCATTAGAATATTAAATCAAGCTATAATCATTTTCATATTTGAAAATAAGCAGTACATGTAGATACTATGTATATAATGACATGTGAACATTATCAGTGTACTGGGAAACAGAAAGTAACATTTCGTAATTACTGTTTTATTGTTGATATCAATCCACATTTTGTCTTTCCAGGTTGCAAAAGAAAGTGCTCTACGTTTTAATCCAGATGTTAATATCAATGCCTATCATGATAGTGTCATGAAGTAAGTAAATGTATGATAGAAATTTTTGTCAGAGCAGTTTTCCTTGAGTCTCTGGGATCCATGTGTAGAGACAAAACTGAATGCAAGCATCATTTCAGAATAATGTGAATATGAAATTATAAATAGTAGGATGTAGAATTATAACATTGAAAGTGGGTTATTAGAAATTTTTACATGAATGTGTTGTCATTGTTTTGTTCAGGGTAGTAAGTAGGTAAAATATACCTAAGGTCACACAATGTAGTCTGTAAGGTATGCCATGACAGGGCGCCCTCACAGATCAGTCAACCACTTTCACCAGCTGATGAGGGCAGAGCTACATGACATACCTGACACTCTAGTCCCAATGTTCCTCTGTCAAAATTATGATGGAATGTAAAGATTATGAGGTCAATCTTATCAGATATTTCCTGTGCTCAGCTAGTTTCTTGACTTTTAGAAATATTAATTTCTCTTTTTACCGAGGGGGTATTTGTTTGCAAATAATTAATAACTAGTTGAGTGAGAGAGGATTTAACAGAACCTTTTCGTTGTTCAAGTATAGTTACTGTCAGATATCAGTCAATGGTTAATGTTAATTTTAAAGTTTTCTTTAATTTATTTCCAGGCCAGAATACAGTGCAGAATTCTTTAAACAGTTTAATGTCGTCACAAATGCACTTGACAACAGAGGTAAGGACACTGAATAATTGTCATATCAATGGGAAAATAAAGTACTGTAAAATAGGAAAGTAATATATGGTTACATTGGAACGGTTAATTCGAAACGAATGTGACATTTCGATCCGTCTACTCCAGAATTTGATCATGTAGTAGACAGATCAAAATGTCGCATTTGTGTCCAATTTTTCATTCCAAAGTAACAATATTCTACTGTCTATTGATTCTTGGAACATGAACAATACATTCTCTACTGTATAATACATTTCTATAGCAATGTCAGACTATAATATAATTAATAATACTTAATTTTGCATATAGAACATAGAATTCTGAACGACAGTTAATTTTGATTGAATCCCAACTTAAATTCATATGAATTGTTACAATTCTTTTGAAAATATTTAAAAAGTAATATATGAGAACAAAAACAATTTTACAGTGTATCAGTGATCAGATTGTGAAAACTGAAAGGCAGATCAGAGTCATCGTCTTATGGCACAAGACATACATATTCTGATTTGTGTATTTTACTGTTCTTTACCATTTCTTGCCATTCAGAATTACATAAATATTTTCTTAATTAGCATTCATTCAGTGTATATTTGGGTATTTTCCTTCCTACACGATTCATAGTATATTGTCTTTTTTATTGATTTCTACAACAGCTGCCCGGAACCATGTCAACCGTATGTGTCTGGCTGCAAATGTTCCTTTAGTGGAGAGTGGAACTGCTGGGTATCTTGGCCAGGTCACAGTTATCAAGAAGGTATACCAGATAGTCTTATATAGACAGTATTAATATGAAAACCCAGTGCTAACCATCACATGAATGTGTAACTTGAGTTTAACTTAAATGTAATATTTGTGATCAGTGTGTGTATGTCGCATTGAATTTACTGTTCCTATATTGTCAATGGTTTTGAAAATTTAACAAAAAAATAATTTTACATGTAATGGAAGACTGACTATCAAAATTGTTTGTTTTTTTTTTGTTTTTTTTATTATGGGTGACTTGTAATGAGATTGTACACAAAGGCTGAGAGTTGATATATACCAGTTGAATCAACTGGGATCATCTGTTTAGCTCATTTCACATTTTGTACAACACATGTTAATAACACCTAAAAATGCCTTTTTAAATTGACACCCCCTCCACACACACATGCATGCATGCACGCACACACACATACTCATGCATGCATGCCTACATCCGTGCACACATGGACGCATACATGCACACCTGATGAAGAGGACCAACCTATACATAGGTATAGATGCCATATAGATAACTAGTTGTTATTTCTATATTTTGCCAGCAAACAACTGAATGTTATGAATGCCAACCAAAAGCTCCACAGAAAAGTTTTCAAAGTTGTACCATAAGAAACACACCATCAGAACCAATTCATTGTATTGTATGGGCCAAACATTTATTCAAGTAAGTAATCAAACTGTAATAATATGTATTATCTCATGTAATTTTAAGCCACCTCTCATTTTATGATATACATGTATTTATTTCACTCCAGAAGAGTGTTATCAGAATTTCACAACTATTCAATAGTTTCAGTTAGATTCTTGGGTATCATCATTTTTCTGTGACTGTCTTGCACACTGTTGAGTCATTCATGTAACTTTGCAGTAAATACGCCATATTTCAGTTACCAAAATTGTGGTCATTTCAAAACAATGCATCCTCACATTTGGCAAAGTGAGAGATAGAATTTTTAGCTTGGTCACTGACTGTGTGTCGATACATGAAATAGTAAATAAAATGCATGTGATAGAACTCTAGGTGATGTTATTAAAAAGGGCATTACAGTAGTTGTCAGGCATGTTTTCAATTAGTTAGTCGCTAATAAAATAGTGGGAATAATGTGGAAAGTGAGTGACAGTCACTATTAACTTCTGGTAAATTTGTGTTTGGTTCCTTTTTGTTTCTCATAGTCAATTATTTGGTGAGGAAGACCCAGATCAAGACGTCTCCCCAGACACAGCTGATCCAGAAGCAGCCGGTGATGCAGGCCAGTCAGCGTTAGAAAGTAAAGCTGATGACAATGCAATAGGTGGTATTCAGAGAGTATCTACTAGAGGCTGGGCTGAAAGCACTGGCTATGATGCTGTCAAAATATTCCAGAAGGTGAGACAAAGTTAATTATAAAACTCAAAGTAAGACTGATGATAAATGGACACAAGGCTTGCTACCAGCTACATAAACATTGTTTAAGACATTTTTTTCATATTGAATTATTGTTATATTATTCCAGCGTGTAGAGGATGTGGATCAAACAATTGATAAAACTTTTACCATATACATTGACATACATATAAATGTAGTACGTACACTATTATTCAGATATAATATGAAGATGACATTATGATGTAATTTTTGGTCCCTAAAAAGTTTGGGAAAACAACAAAGTGTCAGATACCTTGAAGCATCTTTGTGCATTCTGAATGCCCTCTACCATACTGTGTCAATGTCAAGTAGCTGCCAAATAAGTGTGTGTACTCTGTGTGTGTGTGTGTGTGTGTGTGTGTGTGTGTGTGTGTGTGTGAGAGTGTGTGTGTGTCTGTTGTAGACTAACTTTAATTGAAATCGAGGCCGTGGTTACGAACTGTATCACTTTAAGTCATAATACGCAGTTGATATTTGAAAGCATCTCATCGTGGTAGAAACTAACACAATCATGATTACATTATTGTCTGATTTAGTACTTTTTGTAGATATCTACATTAAATTCTACTACTTTGTTTGGATACAGCTTTTCTGTGATGATGTGAAATACCTACTATCTATGGATAAATTATGGAAGAAACGTCGACCACCTAATCCTATCGGCTGGAATGATGTCCAGAATATTGCACTTCAACAACAACAACAACAACAACAACAACAACAACAACAAGGTAAATAAAATAATATAAAAGAATTGTATGAATGGTAAGTGCAGATGTGATACACTCGAGGTATGTGCAGGAGTTCTTACAGTGTTCAGTTGTACCATTACAAGTGAACATGTGAAGCTAGTGAAAATGCAAAATACCACAAGTATGAATGCAAATACCCTGAATATCTGCATTTGTACTTATTAATAGGCATAACAGGGTTCTGTTCTTATTCCATATTTCTTTTAAATGTGAAACAAATTCCATCAAAATCTAATCGTGCATTCGCATGATTTTGTGTATTGTTGACAACTTGCGCACTCATGTTGCATGCATGTATGAAGTAATGTTTCTGTTATTGCATGGCAATGCAAATACCAACAGTATGAACACACAATGATGCAAATAATGTCAAATAAATATCTTTTGTCTGTGTGGGAATGTAGTGATATGTAATGTCTTATAATGTTATTGTGTAGTTTTTCCCTTTTGTATTTTATTCCATTGTTATATTATACATGACTATGTGATTTTGTTATGATAATAATAATAATAAAAATGACTTTATTCGTCATGTCGATCATGAAATTTTCGTTGCATTGACAGAAAATAGACAAACTACATATCCACACAGTTTACATTAACTTAAATACATAATCCATGAAAAGTAAAGTTAGGAATACAATACATTATGTGAAATAAAGTAGACCTGCTAAGGGTTTTGGTCTTTGCAAAAAGAGCTAATAACAGGACAGGACAGACCAATCAAATACAGCTACATACATGTGTAACACTTCTTACTTTATACCAGATGATGTCAGGTTAGGTTGGGCAAATTAAACCCACAGAGAAATGTTATGACATTCATGTGTAACCTTTGGTGATAACGGGACAAGTGAACAGATCATAGCCACAGGGAGCACAGAGGGTTAAAACACATACATGCATAACACTTACTTTTCTGCCATTTACTTTATACCAGGTGATGTAAGGTCAGGTGGGCAGATTAAAGATCAAAGATTATGGAGTATACAGGAATGTGCTGAAGTTTTCAAGAAATCTATTGGAACATTAAAAGAGGAGTACAAAGACAGGGGAGAACTTGTCTGGGATAAGGTATTTCTTTTTGTTGTCTTTGGTCTGTATCGTCATTGAATTGACATATGCCCTCAGTGTCTGATCAGTGATGTTGCATGTTTGTGGTTCATGATCAGATGATGTGGCCAATTCTAATTGCTCCAGTAGACATCATGTGATCCTAGCGGAAATTCACAGTTTCTGCCTCTTCTCTCTGGTGCTTGATGGAGTAACATGTCAAAACCCATCGTAAACTTTTTCCAGGAAATCCTATCCTAAGCACTTGGTTTGAGTTGAATTGGTTCATCTCAAGACATTCGTGGCAGTAAGATCTACACTCTGTGACGTTTTGGTTGAAATCTTAGTGGTTTTGGCAAAGTTATAGCCGATTTTTTCTGTCATACAGCCTAACTTGTATCTGGTTTCCACACTCTTAATGTATCAGGAATACATGACAAGCCAACAACTGCCTGCCTTTGGCTTGTGTTGGCCCTTGTTTGAGAATGTTATTTCATTATTTGTTGCTTCGCCACAGTATTGTGGAAAAGTCTGTATATTCCACCAAAGTAAATGACATGTATATACATATTTGATCCTGGCTGCAACATACTTTCTAAACTCTGTCTTTCTAGATGTGCAGTAAAAGTCTTATTTTAAAGCATAATCTTATGCAAGTACAGTTATGACATGTCAATGTTTACATTGTCACAGACGATATGTTTTTATCACAGGAGTTGATGAAAAATTTTTATTTTACAAAAACATAATATCAGAAATTACTGGAAACATCCAATTTTAAAAGAATTACTACTAATTGTGAAATTTAGATAGAAGTAATTCATGCCTCTACGTTTTGCATGGTTAGGATGATCCAGCATCGATGGATTTTGTCACAGCTGCAGCCAACATTAGAGCACACATATTCAACATACCAACAAAGACAAGATTTGATGTCAAGTCTATGGCTGGTAACATCATTCCAGCAATAGCTACAACTAATGCCATCATTGCCGGACTTATTGTCCTCGAAGCTTTGAAAATACTCTCAGGGAATATCCAGAAATGTAAAACCGTGAGTATGTTTTATTTATCATCACTTGGATTCTCCCCAGCCTCACTGGAGTGCTGGTCAGACATAGATTTCCATAACATGAATATTTCATTAGGTTGATTCATGTTCCCTCTCAAGAAATATTAGTCAGTATCTCAAGTGTAATAATCACTTGGGTTCTCCCCAATCCTATTGGAGTGCTGGTCAGTCATATGTATTCGTAAACATTCATAAGGTTAATTAATATTCTGTCATGGAATATGCAGAAAAGTAAAACAGTGAGTTGCAGTATCAAGATTTCACATTGTATTTCTATAATGTATATTAATACATTTTTTCATGTCCATTCTTAGGTGTACCTCAATAAAAATCCTAATGCAAGGAAGAAGTTACTAGTACCATGTGGTCTAGTACCACCTAATCCCAAATGTTATGTGTGTGCTCCAAAACCAGAGGTACGTTCATTTACAGTTGTACCCAAACTAAAGAAATGTTTGAAAGGAAAAGTCCAGCAAGGCTTATTTCTGCCTTTGGTACACTAGTAGTGATTACTGCTATCAACTTACATGATGTTGGTGATCAAATAATACCTTGGTAACTTATTCAACTTTGAAATCTTGTAAAGAAGCCCTACTGCACATCCATGTCTTCAAAATTTTTTGGAATTACCTGCAAGGGTTTGTGGGAAAACCTTGCAGGAAATGACATCATAGTTACCACAATCTCTTTATCTTGAGCCTCAAGTACTGAACATCAGAAACTGTCTATACTAGACCTTCACTCATCACAACATAGTATTTTCAGCTAATTTACTTACATTGTTACTCTGATTTTGTTGGTGTGACAGGTTACAGTGAAACTGAACACAAAGACAGTGACAGTGAAGGTATTAGAAGACAAGGTAAGATAATGGGAACCAAACACATTGAATACTAGTATGCTCTACACCAGTTTTGTCGTCATAGTAACCAATGTCGTCCTTGCAGCAGCATAAGAACATTCCCCCAAAGTGCCACAAGGGTGGACAAATTCAATATGGCTTTTGAGAAGGCAGCTTTGTGTATGCAAGCATATGTGAGAGATTCCAGCCGTTTTTTCATAGGTTGGGACATCCTTAGAGAAACACTTTCCCCAGCAAGGGATATGGAAAGTTTATAACAGATTGGATGTAGTAGAGGTACTAGCCAACAGGAGTAAGGGGAAACTAAGTTTGTTGGACACAGGAAACTGCTCAAATACACTTGATAATTATTAATTATGATGCCTGTCAAAATGCAAGGATTTTGGTTTTCTGGAAATAGACATTCACCCTGTTTCCAAAGTTTGTACTGAAAAATGTATTACTATTCAGAACTTGAAGGATAATCCTTTATTACCAGTGGGTGACAGTCATTCTGATTGTACGCATACAATTTTTTAAAGTTGCAATATTTTGTGAGATCAAATTATAAAGTTTGATTAATTTTGCATGACATACTGTAACAGGACTTGTGATTCAACTATATTTGTATTCACTTTTAAATATTATATCAAAACCTTGTGTTATAGATTTTGAAAGCTGGTCTTGGAATGGTAGCCCCAGATGTTGAAATAGATGATGGTAAAGGTACCATACTAATATCTAGTGAAGAAGGTGAAACCGAAGGTAAGTTTTGATAACAAAGCTGAATTAATTGTCCTAGAGTACTATAGAACCAGATATGCTGTGATTACTTGGGTCCAATGAACTCTGCATTGTGCACATTTCACTTTGAAGACTGGGATGCAGTGACCACTGTATCGTATACATTCCACCGTGGTCCAATTAACGCACCATTGTGTACACTTCACTGAGATTACTCCCTTATTTACTACACGATTGTCTATTATTTTCAAACATTATTTGGTCGATATTTTTATGTGATCAACAACAACTCATTTACCTGTACAATCTTTTTTTTTTCTCCAGAAAATAATGAAAAATTCCTTAGTGACTTTGCCATACTGCATGGTTCTCGGCTGAAAGCAGATGATTTTTTACAAAATTTTGAGTTGGTTGTCAACATCCTTCATACGTAAGTACTGTATTTCACCTCAATCACAAGGAAGTGTGTGTGTGTCGTGTGTGTGTGTGTGTGTGTGTGTGTGTGTGTGTGTGTGTGTGTGTGTGTGTGTGTGTGTGTGTGTGTGTGTGTGTGTGCGTGTGTGTGTGTGTGTGTACTATGTATATGTGGGATGGGTGTACAAGGTGAGGATACATGTATATGTGTATACAACTTACAAGGTGTGGATGAATGTGGATGTGTCTGTATGTGTTCCTGTATGTATGTGTACATATGTGTATGTGTGTACACGTGTGTGTACACTTGTATGCATGTGTTTGTGTGTATGTGCATGTGTGTCCATTCTTTCAACTGCTGTCTGCATATATTCCTCATATCCATCTCATTGTTGTCTGTTACAGAGAAGAAAAGTTAACAGATGACCAAGAGTATGAAATAGTTGGTGACAGTCCAGATGTACCAAAACCTAGTGAAATACCTGAAGATAAAGTTAACCCTGACAATCAAGAGAATAACAAAGAGGAAGAACCACAGCCAGGACCATCAACAGTTACATGTAAGTTGTATGTACTTGTACATGTACACTGAACAGTTTGTATACACTCTGTAATGGTTTATGGCGTAATCTGCATATAAATAAGGGTCAAATTAAGATGACACTCATTATATGACTTTGACCATGTGACACGCTCACAGAGCTAGAGTGTGTATGAAACTACTATTTTAGAGATTATTACAGATTTTTTTATCTCCTAATGTTGGACTATGGTATTATGAATATATACTATACAGGAAAGAAATCTGTATCATGAATATACAGGAGAAATCTGTCACTTTATTTTTGCTTTTGGGGTCTGTATTTGTGAAAATGTCTTGATATACTTCGGGAAGTGTTGAGACATTGACCTGGGAATTAAAGTTAGCCCTTTGATGAAATATAGTAAAGAGAAAGTAAATTGACTCTTCTTCTTTAATTAGATAGACCATAGTGGGTGGAGGGTCTATGGATAGACATACAAATTCTATCAAATCTGGTGAAAAAAGAAAAACTGAGCACTGAACTGTGATGTAGATTTTGGTTGCTTACTACCCTTAATAACAGAACACTTTACTACAGTAGAGATGTAGGGTATATACCTGGACATTGTAAACTAACACACTAAACACATGTATGTTTCTAAAAAGTGTGTAACATCACTTCATTTCAAGGTGATGATGATGATTTGTTCAAGATATATGACATATACCCAGACATTCTAAAATAACAGCCACTCTACACCTCTTAGATTTTCTTATGTTTGTAACGTCTTTTTATTTCAAGGTGATGATGAAGATGATTTGGTCTTGATAGAGGAGGAGGAGGAGGAGGAGGAGAACCAAGAGGCAACAAAGCCTTCAACAAGTAGAAAACGAAGACCTTCAGATGAGGAGGTAGCTACACCTGTTGCTAAGAAACAAAGAGTCAGCCAGCCACAAGAAGAAGATGATGATGATTTGATTATATGTGACTAACTACCCAATACTGCCCAGAATGAGAGATTGTTGGATTTTAACTGAAATCACTAAGTTGTCAAGGATGAACAGAAGTGAGAGACAATATTGAGAGGAAATCTTACTCGTATACAACCCTTAACACTCAAGTAAAGCAAATTCCACTGTGTCAAATTGTATGTTGTTTTCTTATCAGATGTAAAAGTACTCAGATTCAGTTTCTTCAATTGGGAACTTGAAATCCAGACTGAGCATGCTCAAACACAAAGGAGTATGGATCTGTGGTTATCGTAATGCCTAATCTGGAGCTACTGATAAAAGTAACCTCCCACAATTGTCAGGGTAACTATGAATTCGTGGTTACAAACAATGTATCAAAATTGTTTACAATATCAATTCATTAATATTTATTATCACATTTCCCATGATGCAACATTCAACATGGCAGGTTTGCAAGTTCCCTATTGTAATCAATCATAGACAATGCTACCATTTTGCAAAGCAAGTGAAATGGGGATGTAATGAGACATCGTCTGGATCTCATGGAGAGCTAAGTAGAATAATGGTTGAGGTGCCATCTATTATTCACTGTGTACCCAACAACTAACAACATTGTTTACAAATTGACAACATTAGAAGGGACACATACTAGGCTTATACATGTAGTAAAATCAAGCAGTATACTTTTATACTTGAAATGAACACTTTAGAATAGTGTGTGGCACACACTGTGGAGTTGCTTTAATTGGGTGTTCTGAGTTGTATTATTGGTTAAGATGAAGTAGCTGTAACCATGTGTCAGAAACTAAATTCTGATGATTGTACACTCAGTATATATCTGACTATGTATGCAAAACCCATAGAAATAACACTTGACAGAAGTTTAATAGTATACTCTACTCTACTTCACTTTTGGGTTAACTTTATTCCTTGGGGCTTCATGTCATTGTCTATATATTTAGATTTGCATGAGGTGTATTCTGACAGTATATGGAAAATGATTGATGAAGAAGTTAGAATTATTGGATACGTGTGTGTAGGGGTCTTAATGAATCACTGCCTGGTTAACATCGACCACATGTTTTATAGACAGATTTTATACCTCAGCATTATTGTAGGTGTAACAGTAAGTTTGTGACTTTTACTCAGTGAATGAGTGATTGAAATGAAACTAAGATAAAAGAAAGAAACAAGACAACTCAAGACTTGACACTTGCACAAGGTTTCAGTTGTAAAACAAGGTGAAGTTTTCAATATCATGTATGTGATGTGAGAACCATACTGAGATTCCTGTACGGGTGTAGTTTTCATTAGTCCTACAACCATGATATAAAGATGCAGAACATTATGTACACAAAAAGGCGAGTTTCACCCCCCACCCCCACCCCCATCTTCAAGATGAAATTGTTTGTAGCATGTCACTTGTAAGAATTACCATCCATTCTGTAGAAAGAGTAAAATCTCTTGCTGTACATCTGTGTATATTACTAGTATTCACACTCTGAAATATATCCACTGAAGTTTGTTGCCATAAAATTATTTCACAATTGCCAATTTACAAATATTTAACTTATCTACTCCCCCCCCCCCTCCACAATATTTGACATGTAAAATGTTCAAAAGTGTCAATATCATGCCATCAGCTGACAAAAATGATCAGTAACTCTTTCATAAATTTTCATACAAAAGTAATGTAAATATAGCTGATATTTAGTCATATTCATATCAGAAAACATTTTCCCAGATATGCCATGAAAACACAGTTGAATGTATATTTTATAACAAATGATTTGAATATTGATATCATGTATGAATGATTTTCATATGTTTAGGTACATTGTTATGTCATATTTGTCATTTGTTTTTGTACACGTGCTGTTCACTTTCATACCAGTTGTATCTGTACATGAACTCTTTTTGTACAACTTTCATACTGCAGAGTTTTATCTGTACGTGTACTTTCAATTCAAAGTATTTTGTTATTTCTAATTATGATTTCATAAACAGATATCCATTAAACAAACATTTTGTCAACTAATCTTTGTTTTTTTGTGTCTAAATATGAAAACTACTATGGTTAGATTCATTGGCGAAAAGTCAGGAGAGAAGAGGACAACTACACATGGATCACTTAAATCAGTGCATTTACACTAGAATAACAATATTAACAATCAAAGATCGGGAAAACTAACACAGACACACACTAAAACTATAATTGTGACATGTTAATATACAACTCCAGTAATGGAGGCTTTGTTTTACTAAGATCACGGATGTATTATTTCCCCTAATACATCCACGCTAAGATAGAGACACAAACTAAAACTATTGATGTTTTATTACACGAGTGGGTGATAGCGGTTCCTTTGTTGTGTGATTCTACATAATCACCCTGTGATCAAGATAGTGTGAACATTGGAAGTCCCAAAACAGTACACTGCAAGTTTATGGAACTAGCTTTCAGAGAGCCACCCTACTGAAACCAACATCCATAATGCATTCAATAGCTTATCACTGTTCTTATGAAAGTGTTGCAACTATACGTTTAGTTTGTGTCTATCTTCATATACCAAAGCCTTGATTACCAGAGTCATAACTAGTTCCTTTTAGAGCAGCCATGTCAAATATCTTCCTATTAAAGTTTTATACCACAGGCACCAATCTATGTAGGCAAGTATACTATATTCAACAAGAGTGTTCTTTCTTCCAAGGAAATTTTAATTTAGAAACAAATGGCCACTGTAGGGATTGGACCAGCAATGTACAATTGACAAACTGGCCTCTACTCCACATATTCAATCATCACTCACATAATTATATACCATACTAGTGTTTTCTAGCCTGGAACCATACCTCAGATTTTTGATAATGTAAGTTGTAAGATAGGGAAGCATGGCATGTTGCTTAACAATTATTGACATTATGACACACTAAGGCCAATTCTCCGCCTAATACCATGTGATACGATAAAAGTTACTAAATCAGCTTTATTTTAAAATTCCATGTTTTTTGGCGCCACCAATGACAAGGTAGCGAGAACCTTTTGTTTTTCTACAGCAGGTGGCGCGTGTGATACGTGCTCTTTCGAATTCTTTGAACACGAGGATGGAAATCGTTAAAATAACAATGGCATGTGGTTGAAGGTAAACCTGCAAAGTACTCGTGGTGCTACACTCTCATCACAATAATTGATTATTCAAATTAAAAATCAGAAAACGCTTTTTTTTCCCCACAGGCTAAACCAAATATCGGATACACGCTGGATAAAGAGGAGTTGAATAAGCTTTAATATGTGTGTCAGATTTTATTTCCATCTTTACATGTAAACATCATGCCATGTTCTGTGATAATTGTCTAAATATTTCAGTAAAAATGTTTCTATTTTGGTCACCTGCTATAGCGGCAATAATTATAGCTTTACAATGTTTTTATTATTTTTATATTTTATTTTGTGTGACTCAACAATTTTCGTTTGACTTTTTATTTTCTTACGAGCTCTACCGAATAAGGGTGGTAATCAACATCGATATTTGACAAACTATATTTATCATATGCTGAAATCAAGACATACGTATATGCTCATTGTGTGTTTAGTTTTTCTCGGTTTATACTTTTATGTATTGTAAAATTTCTCTTGCTTGAGTTTATAGCTAGCGCGAGGCGAACGGAAGTACTGTTGCATTGATCACGTGGTTTTAACGAACCAACACCATTGGCTTGTTTAGCTAGCCGCGCTGGTAGTAGCCATCTTTGTTTCGTATGGGGATCTCAAACTGTGCCTCTTTACGAATCTGCCCCATTTAAACCGATTTCGTGGATTCTTTTGCTATTTGATGTAAAGAGACAGGTAGTCTAGTAACCATTTGATCACCGGTTGTTGTGAAAATGAGTATCTCACCTGGTAAAGTGGTGAAACATTCGTCGAAACGCAAGGTGAACCTGGTTAGGTTATTCTCCTCCGCCCAGACACGGGGTGAGGGGTTGACCTCTGCGAGAAAGGTAAACTGGCCTTGCACTTTTACATTGAGTACTGAAGAGTATGTGTTTCATGGTGTTTGGTAGATGATGAGCAATTATGCGTCTTTTCAGCACTTATTTCAGTGTTTTCTACATTTTACAGCTTCCACGCGAGTTGGTAGAAACTGCTGAGAGGCGTATGGGATTTGATAGCATCGCCCTTATTCCACAGATTGTCCAAGACATTGCCAAAGTTTCTGGAGATGGAACAGGTCGAGTTACTCTAGGTCAAAACATAGAAACAACTAACAAACTCAAAGTAAGTCCATAAACTAATCCTATCGCGAGTATGTTTCGTTAGTCGACGAAACGAGCTCGAAATATTGGTTTGAATGTTCCTCTTCGTTTGTAAACATAAAAACAACATTCTCAATTATCATGTCATGATCGTTGTCCATGGGACACAAGTCGGTCGTATGTTTGACTTCCGATACCTAATCCCAGATGTGAATTAACACGTGGGCTTATACCATTTTGTTTTTGCACATCATTGACTTTTTTACAGTGTTTTGTCTACGTGAAAACTTGCAAAATTGTAAAATAAACAATGCGTTAGAGCTTCAACACCTACTTCCTGGTTTTGTCACCATTAGAAACACATTGTTGTGAATTTTTTCTCACCAGCTGGAAACTATACTCTGTTGGTGTTTAACATTGTTTATGTAAGATTTTAGCACTTTAACACTAAAAAAAGAATAGTCTTGACACCTTTATTTAGTTCTACAGCAGTACTGAAAGGATACTCGTCTGTCAAATGCTTATTTGTTTGTATTTCACCCACTATTACAGGAAGTGGCTGCGCTGTTGAACCATGAAGGGTCGCAGGAATATCCTCCACATAGTGGAATTAGGAGAGAGACAAGGATAGTAAACTCAGAAGTATTTTGCTTGTTTGGGGGTGTTGAAGTAAGTAGTGTGTATTTGTCACTCACAAACTTAGCAACACTCTAATAGAATGGCATATCATTATGAATTATTGATATTATCCAGTTGATTATACTTGTCATACCTGCATGCTGAAGAGAGTTGAACAATGAAAAATTAAAAGTGACAAAGGAGTGTTAATTGTAGGCCTTTTGTCTGACAAAAGTTCTATTTATGAGGGATTATAGAATATTTGCTAGTACTACCTTATTTACATTTCAGTATTGTTGTTTCTATCCAAAGGTCAAAGGTTGTACCATTTTCCTGGAATCCATACTGTAGTACCAGTGCACTATTTTGGTTGATGATTTAGTGGGTTCTTTTCTTTCATAGATATAATACAAATGTAGACATACAATGGTTTCGTTTCCAACATTGCGACATATGAGTTTCATTTAGAAAGTGATATCATTCAGTGAATAAAATTTGTTTTATGTTTATTTCCTTCACATGTTATATATATAATACTACTTACCCTGTCTGTTTCAATAATGTTGGCCAATAAATCTGCCACACTATTCCCCATGGATTGAGGCCACTCTTGTCCTTAGAGGACCTTACAGCACCACATGCTTGATCACCAGTGTAGTGTGGAAGTAGAACGAACATGTTTGTCAGTGTATCCCTCTCACTCTAAAACAAGCAGCTTGTAAATTCAATGATATATAAGTAGAGCTCACTTTTAGGTTTTGTAAGGCAAAGATGGGTGGGTGGGGAGGGCTTCTGAATGTGGAGTTTTTGACATTAAGTGAGCAAAAAATGTCTCGGATTCATCTGTATTTTATTCATTTTTATTGAACTGTAAACAAATTTCAAACTTCAAGTCACAAGTGGTGTAATGCTCTTGCACTTGTACCTTGTTCTTTGCATATTACAAGATGGCAGTTAGTATTGCGAGATACTTGTGATAAAACTACAATGTAAGCAACCATATCTTTTTTTTTGTTTTTTTGTAGCTTTGTTTACAAATACTATTGAGGCCAACTCTTTTTCCAAACAAAGGTAAAAAAGAATCTAGAGGTGAGTGCACTTTTGTTTTTGTGATGACAACAAATTCATATAAAAACTTCATAATGGTGAAGTCTGTCGTAACATTTATTGTATGAATTTCCTTTGCTTTCTCAAAATAATGGTAAATGAAGCCTATATGCTGCAGTTGATTTCAAGAGATTTAAGAATTTAACCCAAAAACTATCTCATTTCTGATCTTTTGTTTATGACCTTGAGCTTTTGTAGGGACTCAGAAAAAGCCAAATATGAAATAAATGGCCTAAAATTGGTTGACTTGACAAAAGACATGTTTGGCAGAGTTTGCTTTCACTACATGTGATGTGCAAGTTTGACATTGTTTTTGCAAAGAATGGGTTTTGAAATTATGAACACAATTCATTCTAATGTATATTTTTCTTTCTATTGTAGAACAAGGACAGATGAAGATCATAGCATGTGCATGTCTTGATGTTCTACACCAAATATGTCTAAATGTGAGTCAGGCTTTCTTTACTTGGTAGATATGTACAGGGGGAGCTACGATCACTGAAAGCAAAACTCATAATTTTGTGTCTGGAAAATCATTAACAAAGAGACATTTTAGTTAAGGGTAGAAACAACAGTAACAAACTTGTAAATGTTTAGAAAAACACTTGTGCTTGTAATTGTTCTTTTCAGGAAAAGATATGCATCTCTCCATATTGATAACTTGTTATTTTGAATTAAAAGAGAGATTTTGTAATGTAAAAATTGGAGACACAGTTTAGTTGGGAAAGAAGGCAACTGAGCTCATAGTCAAGGTGTTAGAACCTCGGGCAACTCCTGTGTTGCAGCCAGAGGGGGTTTTTTGGGTCATTTGACACACATTTTTTTGACCTGACCCACAATTTAGGAAGTGATGGGTCATAGATGACCCACACTAAAATTGTATGCAAATATGTTTAGCAACATGACCACGCCTATACTATAGCAACAGCTAAATGAGCACGTATACTGCATAGATAACAACAGGGTTGGATAGACAACTGCATAATCATTCAGCAAATATCTAGCATGGATCAGCATGTGGGTAAATATTTTTAAAAACTGTACAGTTGTGCTACAACTCCATTGGCGCTTTTTTTATAATGTCCCCAAAAAATTTATAATGACCCAGAAAAATGAAAGTCTCGGAACACTATGTCCCACTCTTTCAAAAGGCTGGCTGCAACACTACTGTCTGAGTCTCCTCTAACTATAAAAGCAACCGTGGATCATATATCACCAAAGGCACTGTCAAGGGCATGCCCAAGGGTACTGTCATCCATGGCATTTGTTTGGCAACCTTTTGAGCACAGATCGGCTGTCTTGCTACAAGACTTCTGGACTGTGTACATGTAGATCTTTGGAAATGATATGTTTAATCTCTAGAATAAAATGCACTATTGTGGTGTTAAATTCCTGAATTCTTGAACAATTTTATTTTGACAGTTAAATAAAATAGCAGTGCAGTTGTCAGAGAGAGATGATTTGATGCCTTATTTATTTACACTAATGGGTGAGAAGAAGTGCTTCCTGAGTGCAGCAACATTAATGGAAGATTTACTAGGGGCCAGGCAACAAATGCTTAGGTTGGATGAAATACGTAAGTCAAAATCAAGATAATATATCTTTGCCTTGGACAAAATATATGACATTTCCCTATGTCTTGGTAAATCTGTTAATCCTGTTTCAGGCACCAAGCTGTACTCGTAGAAATATTAGCTATTTTATATTGCAAGGCTTTTGAAAATATCTCTTTAGTTCATATGTTCAGTTAGACTTGTTCAGTCATAACAGGCATCTGAATTGATAGCTGATAGTGTGTTGTACAACACATTGTGTCTTACAGACTCATTTTCATTATCTATTTTTTACATTTTTTTTTCTCCAGCTAATTTGAAGACACTGGTAGATAGTTTTGACCAGCAACAACTAGCCAATTTTTGTAGAGTGCTTTCAATAGCAGTAAGTGACTTGGACTCATCAGCTGACACAATACATCTAGTTGCACAAGACGAGGCATCCAGAAAACAAAACTCTGTTCCTATCTCAGAGATCAATCAAGGTCTGTCTTATCAGCTGTTTACATTTGTATTTAGATATGTGTGTGTGTGTGTGTGTGTGTTTTAAGAAGTCTGAAGGACAGTCTCGCAGAATATGTTACATACCAGTACATTTCCAAATTAGACTGTTAAGTAGCAGGGCGCCCTCATGCATCATCCAATCCCTAGTTGACAGGTGTGGCAGGGCATGTAGTATCTTACAGAGACCATTTCTAAATATGTTCCCCACAAACCTATTGTTATGCTAGTCATTCAGTGATATTGTCTATATTTGCATTATAGTATTTATGCTTTGTTTTCTTCCTTCTCCCAAGGGGGTATTGTTTGTACACAAGTAATTTACTAGTTGGGCAGAAGAGGGTTAATACGTATATATTGATATCAGTAGTACTGGCGGTATAGTAAAATGATCAATGTGTATGCCCTCTAAGCCTGTTTGAAGTCCCACTGACACACTCACAACAATCTCTTGTGATGTACTTATGTATGAGTGTTGGCCTATCCCTTACCAGGTGGTAACCAACAAGAAAATGCAGTTATTCACAGTGAACAGAACTGAACTTCAAGTCCTATTTCTAGTTCTTTCTAAGCAACTTATTTCTTTGTATTGCAGGTATTTTAGTAGATTTACCAGGTTTTATAAAGCGATTGGTAGAAGTTGCTGGTCGTCGATTACCCCGCGCTGACCAGTCACTGCCGTCAGTGTACAGTGAACTAGAGAGCTGGGTGACGTGGTTGGATAGTTCGTTAGCATTTGATGCGTTGATGGAAGTGGCGCAGGATGATGAAGTGTACCTCACCATTCCACTAGACACGGCAGACGACGGACTAGAGGATCCATCCACTATTATTCCACACTCTATGAGGGTCATGCATGAAGTCATGTACAAAGTGGAAGTACTCTACGTGCTTTGTCTACTTCTTACAGGAAAACAAAGAAATAAGGTACAGTGTTACATATATACCAAGTGATTACTTGCACTGATATGTGCACATACTAGTAGTATTTGCAGTGCAATACCGAAAACATTATTACATACCTGCATGCAAGTGAGGACACAGTTGTTCTTGCACACATAAATCATTTAGCAACATAGGTGTTTAATTTTCTCTGTAATTAGATGTAATTATAGTACATGTAATTTATTCTCTGTTCATGCAGTTTTTTAAGCTGCTCTAGTGAACACAACTGCTGGTAAATATGCATATAAATTCTGTATATCTCCAAAAGTGTACCAATTTGTTGACATTTCGTATGATGCATGTGCAAATGTTCATAGATACAATATCGATTCTGAAAGGACAGTGGCTATACAGTCTGTTGTGTTTACAATTTTATGAAATGATTTCATTTTGTATTCGTATATTTGTAGGTTCATGGCATGCTAGCAGAGAATCGTTTAATGCCATCACTGACAGACATATTTGACAAGATAGTGTGGAGGTGTAATCTACGAAGTCGACCGTTCCCAGGTCATGGTGAAAACTGTGAATGCAGTCCTGAAATAGCACTCAAGATCCAGTTCCTTCGACTTGTACATAGTTTTTGTGATCACCATCCGTAAGTACCAAATTTTGTCAACACATATTCAACACAGGCATTGTTCAAGACTTACTTTTTATGCCACAATATTCAATCAAATAGTAATACATAAAATATTTCCTCGAACACTTTTACCTTGAAGATGCATATTGTGTCATGAACTTGAAAAGATAATCATTTTCCTTGTAGCTGCTGTGTACTATTTTGCACTGTATTGAAACCCAACTAGCCAGAAATAAAAATGACAGATGTTAATTAATGAATTAATTAGTTCCTACATTTATAGGATTTCTTGTGGTTTCCCTTTTCAGTTGTTTTGTACCACTTGTTGGTAACATAGTGTATTGTATTAGGACTATTCAAGATTGGAATTTAGAAATTTTCACTTTTTCTCCTTTTACAGAAACAAACATCTGTTGTTAACACGTACTGAACTTCATGAACTCAACAGAATAGCATCAGGTGCCAAAGTTCCTGTGCTTGAATCTGTCAAAAACATAAACAGGTGAGTAGATATGATAAAAAGTACTCAGGGAAGGCTTCATGGTTCAGTTAGTGACAGGCACGACATTGCATACATGGTTTATGATTAAGTCGTGGACAGACACAGCATATTTCATGCATCTTAGGAGAAAACATTATCTGAAACTTTTGATGATTCTGTGTTTTTATTTTCACTAGACAATTACTGTGCAATGGACAGAAAGGTTTACTTACGAAAATTGTAGAAGCCACCAAGAAAGAACCAGTGGAGTCACCGTTTCGGTTTTGGTTGGGTAGAGCTATTGAGAGTTTTCTCCGAGGAGCTACATCATTCTCAGACCAGACGTTTCTTCTCAGAAGAGGTCTCCTTGAGGTAGTGCCATAATCCACTACTATTTATATGTCTTGCAAAGTTGTATTCTGGAAGTGTCTAGTAGAGTTGGTTCCCAAAGGAGTAACACAAAGCTAAAGAAAGTAGCATGATGCAAAATTGATTTTTTTTGGGGGGGGGGGGGGCAGCTATAGGAACAGATAAATATTTGAGTTTTGAATTTGACAGAATGGGAAGAGAAGCCTATAGGGGTTTCATCTTGAAAACCAAATGAAAGGAAAGTATAGTGTACTGAGGTGAAGACTTTGTGGGAATGATGAATTAACAAACCTGTGTACTGTATACTGGTTCTTTACGTAAGGTGCATACTTTGCCAGATTAATGATCAAATGAAATTTACAAAAATAAAAATGGACTATATGGACAAGAGAATATTCTTGTGTAAATTATGTGATCGATATCAATTTCTGTTCATTATTTGGTAATGCTGTTAAATGTAAGTGTGTATCCACAAAACAGCTGATGATCATTAGCCTCCCAATAGGATAAGCTCAAAGGGGTACTATATTGGAGTCAACAGAACAGAACAGCCATATTTGTCTGAAAAAAACAAACATACTTTACTACCCTAGTTAGCGTAAAACTACACTAGTGTGTGTGTGTAAAGGAAGACTTGTTTGCCATGTTCTATCTCCTTGATATTCCAATTCATAATATCTATATTTTTTTGTCCCACCTCTCTGTTTCAGCACATAGTAAGGCATATGATAGACAACGACATCAAATCTAAGGAAATCCTACAGAGTAGCTTTGACTTGCTGGGTGAGCTCATGAAATTTAACATCAATGCATTCAGGAGGTTTAACAAAGCCATCACATCAGAATTTGAGGTAAGCAGTAATATCATGAAATGTTCCCACCTACGTGACAGCTGGTGTGTATTCTCCTGGTAATGCCAAGACTTATGGTGTGTCAGGTGTTGTTGGGATTAGGTTGACCATAAAATGCTCTCAGGGAAAACATTTCAAAAGACATGTACATACATTGCATAACTAGGCTGTCAATATTGGGGTTCTCCCCAGCCTCAAAAAAGTGCTGGTTGGATATTCATGAATATTTAGAGGTATTAACAATGTTGACAGGAAATGCACAAACGTAAGTGAATGATCAGATTGGAGGAAATGTTTTGATGAAGATTACAGGATTTTTGATTGATTTTGTTATTACTTGTGTTACAGTTCAAGGACTTCATGAAGTTAATCCAAGACAACATCGTCGATTCCAACATGTTTATACGCTGCCTCATACTGTCACTGGAACACTTTGAGAATGAACAGACAGAGCACAAAGGTAAACACACACACACACACACACACACACACACACACACACACACACACACCACACACCAGCACACACACACACACACACACACCAGCACACACACACACACACACACACACACATACACCAGCACACACACACACACACACACACCCACCAGCACACACACACACACACACGTACGTACGTACGTACGTACGTACATACGTACATACATACATACATACATACATACATACGATAATAAGGTTTTATTGCTTTACTAGGCCACCGGCCCATATGCAAAAAGAGTACATAACATGAAACAAAAATAGCATGCACTTATTGCACAGGTACAGAATTTATAAATGATGTTCTCAATTTCATTGTTTCCTTGTAAGACTTGTGAAGTTATGTATCTGTCATTTAGTTAGAAAACAAATGACAGAGTAGGGTGAATAGATAACATTACTTTACTCATTATTGTGAACTTGCAGCTAGGTAACTAAACTTTATGTCATGATTTCATTGTTTTTTTTTCTGTTCACAGAGTACGCCCTTACCAAGTGTCAACTACTCCAGTTCATCCATGACAAGAAAGTGAGGTTTTCGTTCCTCTTTAAACTCATCAACATAATTAAAGTCGAGAGTCTTACGCAGGTAAGTTGGTGTTAAGCAATTCTAAATATCAAAATATGCTGTACAGTGTAGCAGTTGATGGGATGATGTACGTGTATAGTTGTAGACAATTACATTCTGATTTCTGTACCTGGATATTCTTTCCAAATATTCTGTATAATAGCAATTGATAGGATGTTGTATAGTTGTACACAATTACATTCTGATTTCTGTACCTGGATATTCTATCCAAATATTCTGTATAGTAGCAGTTCATAAGATGTTGTATAGTTGTACACTATTCTATTTTGAGCTCTATACTAAATTATTACCCCCATATTGTTGTTTGCTGTGTAGCAGTTGATGGGATGATGTATGTGTATAGTTGTACACAATTACATTCTGATTTCTGTACCTGGATATTCTATCCAAATATTCTGTATAGTAGCAGTTGATAGGATGTTGTATAGTTGTACACTATTATATTCTGAGCTCTGTACTAAATTATTACCCCCATATTGTTGTTTGCTGTGGAGAAGAAAAATATGGATAACATAAGGGGCCCTGTCACAACAATTGTATTAGTGGAAGACGAGTAGTGACAAAACCCTCTGTTCTGAATATTTTCTGTCTGAGTTAAAGACAGAACTGCCCTATATAAAGAGGATTATGGCTAATCTATGCAAATGCGGGAAATTCAAACTGCTGTACAGAGCACTAGCTTCTGGGTCTTGTTTTCAACATTTTTTCTGTGCTCCGAGAAACACACAGGTCATGATCATGTACAAATTGTTTGTGAATGTCGTAGGATGGTAACTTGATACACAAATTAGTTTAAAATCAGTCTGTTTGTTTCATAGAATGAAAAAAACTTTCCAAATGAGACAAATTCCCAGCTGCTTAGATTGTGTGTCATTCAGGATTATTCAAATATGCGGCATTTGCATGTGAAAAACCCAGATATAGGGAATGTTTATATTTTGGTGATTACTTGCCAGTGAGTCATGACAAGTTCTCCACCTCCAAACATACAGTCAGTCATATGCAAAAATAGGGTCCCAGGTGCTGGCAGTTGTCTGTTTAAGAATGTTATTGGAAAATAATATGATTATGTCTGCGTAAATTTATTTGAAAAAGAAATAGGGCAAATAAAGGGAAGTTTGAATGAATTTACTGAAGTTCCAAGCATGGCAGAACCTGTGATATAGAATGTGGCAGTGACATTGATCTACATACATATCTACGCTAAATTTCATCAAAGTCTACTCAGCACCTGGACAAGGGTGCTAGCGACTAAACACACCTACATACATCTATATTCTACGATCTATTAGTGTGACAAGTAAAGTGTGAACAATTTATTTTGATACAAGAAAGCTAACTTTAGGACGTTCGTTATTTATTGTCATATTGTGATGTTCAAGTACTCCTTGCTGAGCCTCGACTCACTGCATCAAGTGTTTTGCAATAGTGTACCACCTTCAATTTTATCAAAGTAATGGTCTATTGTGAGTTTGAAGAGAGTAACTTGGTTACACTTCAATTCCCCTCATGACATGTATTGTGTTTTTGTTGCAGGAGAATGTTAGCTGCTTAAACACAACTCTAGTGTTCCTGATGTTTGCCAAACAGAAAGGTGTATTAGCCGACTATTTACAAGCTTTACGCAGTGAAGAACAGAGGCAGTGTCATCCGGGTTTGCTTATGGACAACTTCAGGTAATTGAAATTGTTGTATACCCTGAAAGTAATGATAGTCATATTTAGGGTATTACTAGACTGTTCCCAGGATTGAAACCAAGCATGGTGGATAATTTGCATATTAATTTACACATCATTAGCATAATTTACATATGTTTTGCATATCTCCAACATTCAAACTCTCACTTGTTTACAACACTTATTCACATAAAAATAAATTATTTGGGTCATGGTTCCTCTTCATTCAAATTATGTATATTTCCCACTATCATTTACATAATGTAAATTACATTTCATTTACCAAGCATGGTGGCCAAGATGGCAAGGATGGTGTTTGCACCATGCTTTCTCTATAGTGGGGAGAACACTGTTGGTGTATGGTGCAAACTACAGATATTCCACAAATGCTAGGCCACATTGTATGTAAAATTGTAAAAGCTAACAATGTCTTTTTAACTATGGAATGCAAGGTCAACACTGTAAGTGAATGGTGTGGGTCATGTAACCTTCAATGAGAGGTCAGAAAGATAATACAAGTCCACTGTGTCACTATCATTACGTAACATTATAATAAAAGTGTAGTTTAAATATAGTGGTTGGTTCATTATGCTTTGATATGACATTATTTTTAAAAAAAGCATGTTTGTGTTTTCCATTTTAGACAATTACTAATATTCTGGCAGAACCATTATCTTCAGAAGGACAAAGATTGCACGGCATTGGAAAAGGTGAGTCACTAAAATCACTTTCCAGTCAGTCAGATTTTTTGCTGATTGGTGCATGGATTAGTGTAGAAACAACTATGATATCTGTCTGGTGGTGTACAACCACATACAATTTAGATAGATTAGTCCATGAATTGTATCTAGTCACAAAAGAATTGCTAGTTTTCTTACTTTTCTGCATCTGGACATAATCTGTATCATTTTGACATGTTGGAAGGTTTGGAAAGTTTCAATTATTAGAGGAAAAATTTATTTCAGCATAACTTTGATAATGTCTAAATGTGTTCATGTCGGTAAAACAGTAAAAAAATTAGTCGTATCTCGACGTTATTATTAAGTGATTTGAACCCATGGTCTTGATACAAGAACTAATTTTTACAACACATCGATAACAGTTTTTGAGAAGAGGGTGATATATTTGGTACTATTGTCAGTTCAGACTGTAGTGGCCATGGCCTGGAGTAGTGTCAATTTGACTGTAGTAGAGACACCGGTAGATGTTTTCTCTCATATCTGACTTGAGGTTAATTTGTCTTCCAGAGCTCCTGTATCAGTTTTGACATCTGGAAGAAGACAGTAGAAGAACTCCTTGAAGACGAACCAAGCAATGAACTGACAGTGGCACATTATCTTACAATATCTGGGATAGACTACAAGTAGACATGGAACCATCTCAATCCAAATTCCCTGAAGACTTGACAAAGTCTCATAGTGTCATCACACACAAACCACACGCACACATGGTGGATGTCTATATAGTGGACTCCCCTACATCCTTTGTTGACTTGGAATAGTCCTATTGTCATCACTGTGGATTAGTCTATGTGACATCAGTGTTAGGGGGTTATAGCATTCCCAACTAAACGAGTCCTGTCAGCTTTTTAATGGGACAGGTTGAGTAGAGATAGCCAATGATATAGTACAACAATCATGAAGTTTTGGGGAACGAGGGCTGGTCAAATTTTACACGCTACCAAAGTTCCTTGTGTTGTAACTGGGAAAAATAGGTTAGTCACATAATATATTTAACTTAATTATAAAAAACAAATACATTTATAATAGAAGGCTGGATCCTTACATACACTTTTAGTATTATGTGATTGAGTACCAGTGATAAAATATATCGCCCCCCAGTCGTAAAGACAGCTACTCTGTAAGGTATGCCGTGACAGGGCGCCCTCACACATCGGAACTAGGCCAGTGAGGGCAGAGTGACGTGACATATCTTGCAGTCTAAAAGACAGCTACATCATAGAATTTGCAACACTGTCTTTCATAATGTGTTTTAATAATTTGTTTTCCCTATCTACTTTTTTGAGTCATTGTAGTTTTGTAAAATTTGTTTTTAAAAAAGAACCGCTTCATGTAAACTATTGTACAACATCGACACTGAGGGGGACAAAAATTAAATGTTGATTTCATTTGATTCAAATCTCCTTTCAATTTAAATGTGCAAGAAAATGTGGAATTGATTTTTAGCCGTTATATTTTTTGTAATTTCCAACAATTTTTTCTATCAATTTGAAATCTGCTGAAACTGTAAAAAAAAAAAGTGAACGTAACTGATTTTATGTAGTAATGTCAAAGACCATCTAATCCATACGTTACCCTCACTTGCATCACCATATTATCTTAGCGAAATGATTTGGACTTTTAATTGGATTTAGACTTGATATGATATGAATTTGATATGCCATGCTATGTAAATGTCCAAAAATAATAAATGGACACCGTCAAACAAAAAAGACGTCAGAATCCATATATGCGATCAGCTTCGATGAATTTCAAAATTACTTATAAATTGGATTGTTTACACCATCACATATTTATAACTCCCTGGAATACTCACTTTGAAAACTATGTATTTTTAAACAACTCAGTTTTCTGCTGTATAGGTTATCAAGAATTCCTCGTGTTCTCTTCATTCTTCACTTGTCATTCAGGTGGAAGTTGATATACTAGTAATTGAGAAAAATGCGCTATGTATTGAAGTCATGGATATTATTCTCTACAAGGACATTTAGGCCCGAATATTATATTGGTTACATTTGTTAAACTTGTCAACATTTTAGTAGACAGAAAATTTCATTATTTATTTTCCAAACTGGAAAAAATTCAGATTTATTCATGACAATGGTATGTTCATTCTGTCTTGAATATTTTGATGATTTTTATTTTCTAACAGTAGAATTTCTCAAACTGTTTGAAATATATGCACATTCTGCTACATACTTGTTACATCAACTGCTGTTCGTGTACGACAAATCGACGGAAAAAAATGTAAAGATTTGTTTGTTTGTTTGTTTGTTTGTTTGTTTGTAAGGTGTGAAAAATGACAGGAAGTTTGATGATTGTTTTAGAACGAAAAACAAACAAACAGCATCTTCATATTGTTTGCCATCCATTCTCACAAACAATTGTTAGACATTTACCCATAACAACTCAAAAGCATTGTATTTCCGTAGGTAGACCTGAGAACAGAAGTCTGGAAATCCAAAACAGAACCTTTGAAAATAGTACCATTTTCATCACTTTACTTCAGCCACAATTGCTCTACCTTTTGATCATAAATTCACCTTTTGACTCGTAGGATTACAGAAAAGTAGTTTAATGCTTTGATGATCAATATAATATAATAGAGCAATATCGGAATTATTAATTCAAAAATCTAAAAATCTATTGACTTTGGACACTTTTGTGTGGTAGACTTGTATTTTACAGGGTAGCTCTTGTTTCAGCAAACTTGGCCAAGGTTTGAAGACCTACTTTGATGTCATGCTGTAGACTTTTCTGGTTTTCTGAAAAACAAAGCTTGTTTAAACAAAAGCATTTAGCCCTTGTCCGTGTGAGGGCGCTAATGAGGCTCAAAAGCGGTACTTTTATTTTTACAGGGAAGACTTAGCAAATACCCATGCACTGCTCATTTACACTGCAAGAGATCCACAGAAAAAAAAATGCTGAACTCCCATATGACATTGTTTTGTGTTTCGTAAGTCTCCAGATTTGATAAACCCATGAATGGCTTCCAATATAGCTTACCGTACTTGATGTGAAAGGAATATTTGTGTATGCATTATTGTCCAAAAATCAAACACAGAAATATTCAGTAGATTTGTGAAATTCATGATCCTTTCTAAGTTTGTATATATAGTGTTAACTCGGCAATACAAGTCAATAAGCATGCATCGTGTTTTGATTAGTGACCAATGAATTTGCATTAATGTAAACATAAAACGAGTCCCACCTAAAACAATTTTGTAGTTGAAAATGTCAGTTCTTCCTCACTTTCCCATGAACAAGGTCCTTTGGAAAGTGTGAACTTGGGGTCCTAAATCAGATTTTCTTTGTTGTAACAAATGGAAATAAAAAATTTCCTATGCCCATTGGTTGCTAAAATGTATCATATTATGCCATGGTCTCGATACTGACCGGGGATTGAAAACATTATTTAAAAACTGAATTTGGTAAGCCTGGTAATACAAGAGCAACCAGTAATGCATCCTGTAACTTTGTGATGTTTTCAAATTGTTACTTTTATCTTTATATTGTCTGTTTATACATGGTTTTTGTTCATGTGTAGGCGGCCATGCCCTTTTTTTGCTTTATAATTGTGAAGTGAAAAAAAAATGTATTTTTTATGTTTCATATTCTTGTGTATGTTTTATTTGTATGTAGAGAAATCTTTTTTGACATCTAGCCATGGCAACGTCAGATTTGGTTGGTTTTATTTGCGTGAAGGAGGCCGGCCATGTGGATGGGAATAGCGGTATTAAGAATAGTTTTTATCATAACATGCAGTATTTTACAAATCTTATCTTGTTGCAGAGGTTCAAACACAACTCAAAAAGAGAACAATTTGTTCAAGAAACTTGATAAACAGGACAATTTGTATTACTAGAAAAGTGTATCAAGTTCTTGATTGATGGCACATATACACTGACCTCTGTTGCTAGATTTACAAGTAGAAAAACTTGACGGTTAAATCGCCATTCTCGTCCATATTTTCTCTCTAATTTAAATTGACGCGTGGATAGCAAGTCTTTTTTGACATTTACCTGTATTGTGTATCTTTAGAAGTGACTACCTTTGTACAAAGTAAAGAATGCAGGGAGGGAGAAAGAGAGATCAACTCTTGTAACCACAAGACTCTAAGAAGCTTGTAAAATAAGAAGCGATAGGACTATATATTGGCATAGCATAGCATTTGTGTGGTTTGTCCAGCTTTTAGCAAATGTCCAAGATTGTCACTTGGCAATATCTGTATGGTGACGGTGTGAAGTAAAATTATTTTATACAAACCTAAGATATTGTCGTTGAGTTGTATTTCATGCCATTCATTGGTTTGCATGGATCCAACGGTTTTGTTTGTGTTGTGAGTACAGTGCATATCAGAAACAAATCGATAATTCTGGTTTGACTAAAATCTTACTACTGCTTCTTTTTCATCATCTGATATAACTAAAATCTTACCAAGTTTGCAACATGTTCTGAAAAGTTAAAGAGAACGGTGTGACTTTCCTACCAGTTTTGCACCAGGCTATTAAAAGGAAACTATAAATGAATGGCACAGTAACTCGGTCTGTTAAAACCACTATGGAGTGTATGTTGGGCTATGAACAATGTTATGATTTATATTATTAGTCCCTAACGGGCACATCCCAGAGGGGGACTATAGGAATGACCCTTGTCTGTGATCAGTCATCTCTCTTACACCAATGACTTAATTTCAACCTAATCTGGCACAAATGTCAAACACCATAGAGTTCACGTGCATGTCATTTAGTTTTGTGACCTTTGTGTCAGCCATATTTGTCTTTAAAAAATGCACATTTTGTATCTCCAAACATCTGATACATTCAGATACCACCCACATCAATAGTAGGCTTTCTAATGAGACCCTAACCTTGACCAACATTTTCAAGGTCAAATAGCCAAAATTTGTCTTTCTACAAGAATTCAAGAAGTTGAATATTCAGACCCCATTCAAGTATCTACACCTGTATCACTGTTGAGCTTTCTCTTTATCTTGACTGTCTTCTTTGAGGTCAAATAGCAAATCACTTGATAACCTATGCAGTTTTGTATCTGGAGACACCATTCACATATCTACATGCACCTGTCTGTATCGAGGTTCTTTATCAAGATAAACTTTTAAGCTAGGCACACTAAGCTTTGAGCTTTATGAGTAACCTTTCTAATAAGATTGTAGGAGCATATGGCATATTTCAGACATCACAGTACATGTTGTGTAGGGGATACGTATACAAACAAGATTTATACCATCATGGTAGAGGACTTGTTTATTTCAAGACCTGACCAACTCGGAATCTAACCTTTTTTTAAATAACGCCCTCTATGGTCAGACCAGAAAAACAACAACACTGATAGTAGGATGGCAACACGCGAGTATCAGGGCAAAAATTGTTTAGTCCAAATTTGTACATAAAGTGGTTCATAGTCTCCTGACTTCAGTTGTCATTTCTAGGGCAAACAAACTGTACAATTGTTGTAAGTCAAATATGTACCAAAATGTATCTACACATGTTCTAACTGCTGGGGGGGGGGGGGGGGGGGGCTTTGATATACATCCTCTTCGCACACTGGGATTGGTGGCACAGACTCGGTATTCATTGACAAGTCAAGATGGTACTAACATTGTATCCAAACAACTGACCAATTCATACATCTGTTTATTACGGTGAGAAACGCACAAATGAGGTCACACCATAGACCCTCCACCTATGGTCACACTAACACAATTTCACACAAGAAGCAAAACATTTCATATCTTTCCGAAAAGAAATATTTTTATTAGCTTATCAATCGGTATAATAATGCAATCTCTGGGTTGATGTCAATAAATATGGTTAAGTGCTTTAAGAGAATATTATCTAGCAAAACAATACCATGTCAAAATCACTTGAATTATAAAAACCATCATTACAACACACTTCTCCTGAGTGGGATTGGTAAAGGGGAACATACAGACAGACACGATATATACTAGGGAAAATGTTTGACATAAAAAGTTAAATGCAAGGGTATACTCATCAGCCATGTGAGTGTGGTTTCGGTTAAGTCACTAAATTGGCTGAGGTAAACAGTCCAATGGCTTAAATTAGTCCTGGTAAATATCTCTGTTCTTCGTGAATGAAACAATTTTGCAGGGAGAAGTGATAAGCAGTTTATGTACCATTTATAACAATAGATTGCTTCTATGAGATATGACGGAGGTATATATTTACCTTTTATGGCAGAGAATGTGAACATGAACATGTCTAATGCTGTATCAAGTCAATAAATTTTTATTTTTTCAAATGTCAGTCTTTAAATTGTGCTCAATGCGTTTCACAATTATTACTCCTGCATGGACCTATAGTGGAACAATGGTTTATATTTCCTCAACTCCCTCGGGAGCACACAATCAAAATCATTGCGCCCCCCCCCCCCCCCCCAGCATGGACCTAAAGCAGAACAATGGTTCTTTATATTTCCTCAGTTCCCTAGGGAGCACACAATCCATTGCAGCCTCTGTCGGTGCATACGATGAAAGCATTCACATTGCAACCTCTATCCTACCAGGTCCAAACTTATACAGCTGCTTGGACTGGGGCATAATCATGGTTCAAAGCTTGCCCAAGGACTTTAGCTTTAGCTATTCAGAAACAACGGCAGCAGCAAGGCTCAAACTGCAACCAGCAGATTTCAAGCCGGTCACTTTAACCATTTGACTATCATGCCCCCCAGACTGTTATTTCAATATGCCTATGAAATGTACACCTATAATATACAAACAGACATTACACAATGTGCATTGCCATATATCACATATGTCTCTAAGAAAGAAAAAACTATGCAATCTCCAGATTTTTTTATTATTTTTACTTAGGGGGCGACACATTACAATACGAAATATGTTCTTGAAAGCCAGCGACAGTAAAGTCATGCGACGTGTATGATTTGCATGACTGTTTTGTCCACTAAAACGTGTCAACAACTGGATGATGCATTGATTACTTTCATAGACTTTAAGTATTGCAGATTAGGGCCTAACAAGACAGTAGAGAACAAAAGACATAGAGGAGATACGTCAATTAAATAAAGTACAAAATAAAATTGGTTAACAACTACACTATAACAGTATAAAGACCCACAGTTGACACTTAATAACCATCAAACCAATAAAAATTGAAAATTTGCAAATTTTGGCATATGCAGTGTGCTCAAAACTGAAGGTGATATTTCATACCATCCAAGTTGCCAGTTCAGTTGTTCTTTGTCGTTCAAAACATACAAAAAAAAACCCCGTTTTACTTTAGGATTTTTTTGCAAAATGTATCTATCCTTTGGAATACTAATTACCATATTTGTCACATTTTTGGGATAGCACAAATTAAGGACACTGGAAAACTTATGATGACATTAAATAAATTTGACATCATAAATAACCATGTAAATGCACCTGTTTGATTTACTAAGAATCAAAGGGTGGAACAAAGTATTTTATACTCAACTGGTGAAACCCTTCAACAGAGTTGATGTTTTGAAATACAAGGTTAAATTTTGAATTATTTGAAGGTTTTTACAACCTGTCAGTAAATGTCGATATGATATTAATGTGCTGACATAGATATAGACTGTACGATACGTTGTGTTGTTCCATGCTTACAGGCTTCCCCATCTCTCTAAGAAGGGTTGACCAATGTGTGAGGGCGCCCTGTCATGGCGCACCTTACAGACTGACATAGATAGATACGAAGACTTGCGTAATATAAATGTAAGTTTGAGAATTCTTCACACGTACACAATTTAGGATAGCTATACTCTCTTTCTAAGTAAGATGCATATTACTCAGCTTATTTGGAATTGTCTAAAGGCAAAAAAAGGTGGTTTCCGATAACCTGACCGACCCTAGTTTAAACTGCTGACTCTGAACATTTTTTTTAAACCTTTAAAACAAAATATAAGAAATTCTTTGTCTTCTTGACCTTCACGTACGTCTGTTTTCTTTCCCCAGTGATGCCTGTACATATTTCATTAAACAGAAGGGGTATTCTGACCGACATTTTCTTTGGTTTTGGGTCAAAACAATGACCCAAACAACAACAAAATTTTTTTAAAAATCAAATCAAATCCAGACCTACCCTATTTTCTGAGGCCATGTTATCAGAAACACACAATTATTTTTTTCTTTGCCTAACTATATTTACAGCTGATGATCTCACAAATTCAAGATTTGTTAATATGATTTATATGTAATTGAAAATGAGCACAGTGGGATTTTCCTACTAATTTCACATCTAAGCAGGATTTTTTTTCAAGGAAACACTGACTTACGATGTTTTAGAATAATTCAAATTTGTTACATACATGAATTTATAAAATTGCTGCAAGTTAGAAATCAGCCAATGTATTAATCCAGGTGGTCTTTTCCACTGAAAAAATTAAAAAGTGATGAAATTTTTTGCAGTTTTTTCATTACAAGTGTTCTTGAATGCTTTCCCTACAATAGACTTCATACACAAATATACATTTGCAGTGACAAGCTCACATTTTAATTGCACTGATGTTGAGATCTGTCAATATCAGAAGTGTAAAAAGTGATGTTGAGTGAAGAACAACGGCTGTGATTTACAGTAAGTAGCACAATAAGGATAGAGTATACAACACAGTAAAATACATACTATTGGCGAACAAAACAAAGCACTGCGCTTGATGGCCAAGAAGTGATGAGGACACTGTACACCTGGATCACAATGTAATTTGATTGGTTATTGAAGAGTACAATGCACACCTGGGTCACAAAGTGATTTAATTGGTTATTCAATATTGATATTCAAATTGTACATCTGGGTCAAGATGTCATTTGATTGGTTATTGATGAGCACATTGTACACCACCGCCTCCATGATGATGTTCGTCGTCGCTGTCATCTTGATACGCTTCACGCCTACCGCTAGAAGAACGTCTTGGGTCGTAATCAGACAAATCTACTTCTTCAATTTCACCCTCTACGGTTGGTTCCTTTGGTCGTGGTGGTAACAGCTTTTCAAGACGCTAAAAAAAGGGGAAGATGCCAGTGGTTAGTTAGACACAGCTTGCAGCTAGTATCGTTGTATCATGTCATACATACAGTAGTTTTTTGTTACATTGCTTTTATTTGCTTTTTTCCAAACTTTTGGTAAGTACCTTTTCCCTTTCATAAGCTTGTCCCAGTTGACTCAGCATAACAAAGTTAGAATACGATTGAGAGTATGTGTACATGTTTTCTAGGAAATGTGGGGGGTGGGGTGGGGGGGTGGGGGGGGTGGTTGAACGACGACTAAGCCTGCTGATGTATTAATGTTACTTTAGAAAGCTGTATTTCATGTTCTATTTAGTCAATGAGGTAGGCTTGATTTCAACAGCGTTGTGTACTTATTGCACTCAGAGCAACCACATATATAAATGTGAGCTGTTCTTAAAACAAATGTACAAACACACTCTAATGCACAATTTGGTTTTGCATATAATTATTCCCCGTTAACATATAAAGGGTACAATACAACGACGATTGTCCATTCTATTCTGCAGAGGAGAACTACAAATGTTACTTGCTTAAGACCTGATGTCAGTGTAAGTAATGTTTTCAAACAATCTGTGTCATTCAGAGATGTATGAAAACTTATAATGATCTTTGTTGTAGTATTTCGAATATTGACTTTTAATTTATTTCTCAGATATTTAAAAGAAAATGCAATTTTGCCAGATTATCATCTCAAGTCCACCTGGTAAGCTTCATTTTTTACATATTTGTCTTGTAATGTGTTTTTATATGCATTTTGTTAATTTTGTTTGTTTTGACATGTTTATGTGTTTTTGTATTGTCTTTCCCTCAAGTTTTTCATTTTTAGGAGCCCATAAATGGGACTTGCTCCCGTTAGTCTTCCATTATCCAAATAAATAAAACAAATAAATAAATGCATAAAACAATTCACACACAGTAGAAAATCGCATTAACTTCAGTATTATTATACAATCTAAAATCTAACAGATTCAAAGTACCTTGACTTTGTTCTCATCCGCAAAGTGATTTTCAGGAAACTCTATGTTAAACTTGACATATAGGTTACCCTTCTCAAAGGGATTCTTATGAATTGGCATACCCTCTCCAACCACAGCACGCGTACTACCTGCAACACAAAAACAAACACTTTCCGTCAGAAAATCATTAAAATAGAAACCATATGATCAGGTGACATCGATACACATTTCTTATCACAACTCCATACTGATTGCTAACTTCACAATAGTCATTCAAATACATGATGGCTCACATCAAATGATTTTGATATCGTTATTCTTTACATTTACAGTATGAAACACACAATACAAGAGTGTAATAAGGAACACAACAGATGATTTTAAGAGGGTGATGCAGAAAAGTCATTGTTTTGACTATTTTTTGAATTCTATACTATAATATACCTTCTTAAAATATTCAGCTTTTAACCAGTGAAATTTGAACTTAAAAAACAACAACATTTTTTTAAACCTATTTACACAAATTGCTACTGCTTGTGAATCATCTTCAAACTTTCATCAGATTATTTTTATCAGATTATTTTCTCTCAAAGACAAAATTCAGCCCCCACATAAACTTTAAAAAAAAATTCCTGGCTACATCACAAACATTCGATAAAATGTTGGTGATTTGACTGCTTTTCAAGAACAATGTCATCAATAACTTCTGCAGAGTCATTCAAACAAATGCTTACCTGGTTCAATTATACTACCAGCTGGTTGACGTATACATAATTCTCTGTCGTCTAAATGTGTCAGACTAAACTGAAAGCCACATAAAGCTTCAGTAATACCAATATTATGAGACATATAAAGATCTATACCATCTCGTTGAAACACATCATGTTCTTTTTGTTGTAAAACTATAATAACATCACCAGGTTCTGAGCCGGGCTAATTGTAAAAAAAAAAAAAAAATACAGAAAATTTAACATTAGTTTGCTTTGTGATCTATGTCTATGTAATCTAAGAGTTTAATTAAAGGCCTGGGTTTCAATCTCAGGTTTTCACATTAGTGTTATTTTATCAGTGGAACCATATTAATATGACTTACATAGGATTTATTCTTTTGTTCTGTATCAAGTTTTTCTATAGCCCTGCTAGACATATGTTTTTTTGACACCAAAATCTGACTCCTAATTTGAAGTGGGCCTTTACAGCTGCATGTCTCTCGGTAGTCTGGAAGGTTCAGCCATTGGTCCATTTATGTATCACCCGCAAGACACACCACAACTGTGTACTGTGTGCGATGTCACAGTCAAGACACACCATAAATTTGTATTTTGTGCTATATCACAGTCAAGGTCATGAGCAAGTGCAATGTTATCCCTTCTATATGAAATAACTAAGACTTACCACTTGATCACCCTCCCATCGGAATGTGATTTTTTGTCCATCTCTCATGCCTTTATCAACATGTACTTGTAGAATTTTAGATTCTTTCACTACTTTCTTGCCATGACAAGTTTTACATCTATCTTTCTCATTTATTACTTCACCTTAAAAAACAAAACAAAAGAACAAATGCAGGTTATACACAGTGTACTCTGTTCTCATTTTGCACATAGGATTCGAGAGAGTTCCATATTACAATTGGGTGTTGATGGGGAGAGTATTAAACATAACATACCTTCTCCTCCACAGTCTGGACACACTGACTGCATTTGTTGAACCATTCCAGGTCCCAGCTGTCGAATCGTGACTTTGACACCACGACCATGACAGGTTCTACAGGATTGTAATGCTCCTTGTTTACCACCATGTCTGAAAACAACAAATAACAACATGGTCAATTTCACACACACAGTACTAAAACCACTAAACATTCCTTTCAAGTGAATTGACCCTAGCATATATAGATATCCTATGATCTGGTCACTCAGCTGGTAAGTAAAAGTGAAAAAAACAAAAAAAAATCATGGTGGAGTGATTTTCTCTTTGTCATTTTGATAAAGCTGTTTACATTCCACATTTGGCAAGGGCAGATTTTCTTAAAATATTTCTAATCAGCACACATGAGGGCGCTAATTCAGCTCAGTACGGTACTTGCAACAAAACAATTGACAGAATTACTACTCACCCATTACAGATACGACATATAACATTCTTACTAAGTTGTAGTTTGGATGTTTTACCATTGTAGAGATCTTCTAATGTTACCCTGAAATACAAACAAATTGGAATCTCAGTTAAAACATCAATCATTCCGAGACTCAACAGAGACCAGTGATTTTCATGACAGTGGTATTTCTAAAAGTCTTGAGGTCTGATGACTTTCATTTGTAACAACAGTAGAATAGATAAGATACTGGTAATTTTACATGCTATTTCTTCTCAGGCTACATGATTGCAAACTAATTACGAGAGATATCAAATATGATGAGTGGGAGACATTTGGCTGGCCAGAAGATTTGAACATAATACCCCTGGATCACTACTCCTGTGGACTGTCTCCCCTTTTAGACCGCTATCTTGCATACAGTTCTACATACAATGCAACTTATCCAATTGAAGCAAAATACTTTCTTCTCAGTTATTGGTGAATGACCTGTATAATTTTGTAGCTCTTGCCATAGTTAGGATTTGGGACACATTTTAACAGTGTCAGCAAATTGCAGACATTGCAAACCAACGTTATGCTTGGGAGTCAAACCCTTTTCATATATCCCTAACCCTAACTCCCAAGCTTCATTACAAAAGTCTATCTATAGTACATCCACTGTTTTGCATTCTTGCCCGAGATTTTGAGTTGAAAGCCTACATGTGCATACCTGAGTGGGTGAATTGTATCTTCACCTCTTTGTTTCCGTCTTCTTCCACCTCCAAAACCACCCCCACCCATTCCAAATAGTCCACCACCACCACCACCAAAGAAGTGAGAGAAGATGTCATCAGCACCTGCAAATAAAAGGCACAATCAATCAACCAACAAATCAATCAATCAAATATCCTCAAGTACCAAAAGTTTCACAATCTGCAGTTTGTCTGATAACTAAGGGTGTGGAGCTCTGGAGCTTTGTCATTGAGAGAGATTTCCACAGTACTTTTAAAAATGTCAAGACGTGTTTTTTAATACTACCATACCCATGACCCATGACATAAAACATTGTTATTAAAACTTATTTAGCTTCCATTGAATATTGATGTCAATATGACTCAACTCAAACTGAATGCTTTTAATCTGGTTACTTATAACACAGTGTTTTTGTTAAGGTATTGGAACCCCAGTAACAAAAAGGGGGAAAGGTGTAAAGGTAGCAGAGTTTCAAATAGAATCTATCATAGTGTTGTTTTTTGGGAATCTTGTAAAATGACATGGGAACTCCGCTAGATTTTACCTACTTACTGCCCTTTACGAAAACTCTGATAACACTACTATTCAAATGATGTATTAAAGCAACCATACAAAAAAAGAATTTCTTTATATTCATATATTCCTCATCAGGTCAAGATAATAGCTGTGGCAGGATATGGGTTGATGTCTTTGGTGCTAATGGACAGAACTACAAGAAGTGTCCAAGTTGTCACTTTCCAGCCATTAAAAGGGCCGGAGATGCTGCCTTACAAGTTATAGGTTTCATTCACGGACTTAATCCAATATTTCAAATACAACAGTTACTTTCCATTGCATACAAACATTAAAGGTGCATACTTGACAAATGTTAACATTAAATCTAATTTCAGATTTAATTGTCAAGATTAATTTGACACATGAAGAAAACCCTTCATCAGCTGAAAGTAAAATTCCTAAAAGTGTTGCACTTACCGAATGGATCAGGTCCTGCCTCACCTCGAATACCCTCTATTCCATATGTATCATAAGTCTCACGTTTTTCACGATTTGACAAAACTTCGTATGCAAAGCTGATTTCTTTGAACTGTGAAAACAATCAATACAAACATGTAAACAATCAACGCAAACATGTAAACAAATATGTAACTACTAACATTTCGGTAAGAATAAGATTTCCTCAAGTAAATACTCCTCTGTGTTTACATCCCATCGGAAATTATGCAAATCAGGTTTATGGGAGGGACCAGGAGTCTAACAAGATCATATATGAATATTCATGAGTGCAAAAAATGCCTGTACACTGCAGTACAATACACCTATCATGAATATTCAGGATGCAACTTGAATACATTATTTCTGCTGATTCCAATTATGTAATAGCTCATAGCAAAGATACCCTACAAAGGCACAAGATCAACTTGATGTGTCTCTGAAATCGCAAATAACTATATGTACTGTAAAATCATGAAATGACTCTCTAGAACCCATAGTTTATTAAAAATGTCTCTAGTTCATGATGTGGCATTCCCTTTTAACATCATCTTAACTCCCTAGTTTGACACCAAACATGCATCTATTACCTATTATCTCTTGGTCAATTCTTCTCTATTCTTGCCAAATTAACACCTAAATTAACATATCTCTTACCTTTTCACCATGTTGAGGATTTTTGTCTGGATGATACTGCTTTGCAAGCTTTCTATAGGCCTGAAACACAATCAAATCAATCCATGAAAAAGTTGAATCAGGCTTTTTTCTTCTTCTATAGACCAATATTTCATACACAAAGTGTGTGTGTGTGTGTGTGTGTGTGTGTGTGTGTGTATGTATGCGAGGAATGTATCAAAAGTGCTTGATTTCCATAATTATTTGATATTATGCATGGTATTAATAATTCTTGAGTTCTTTCTCAGCTTTGAAAGTACAGTCAGTGTTAAGAAAATATCACTGTTAAAGTCAAGAACAAAGAATAAAATCTTAGAACTTCAAAGTTCTGTTTGCCATTGTTTTCCCACTACATGTACTAGTTACCATTTCTAATGAGTAAAAAATAAGAAATGGTTAGGAAATAATTACTGTTGCAGTGCTCAGTGGAAAAACACAACAACAAAAAACCATGTTAATACATGTATATATATATTTAAACTTTAAGGTTGTGACTTTGCAGACTAGTGTATATGAATTTGTATGTAAAAAGGCAAATATAGGGTTTAATGTTGAAGTGACAAACAACTGACTGACTCTGTGTGACCCTAGCCTAGTTACAACTAAACAGTTTTCCATTTTTAAGGGCATCTGTACAAGATGGCATGTACTTACTAGTACCAACATGAATTGCAAAAACAAAAGATACTCTCACCTGACATAATTTGTTTAAATAGTTTTGGTGAAGCTACAGTTTACCTTTGATTAACTAATTTCACTGAAAATATAGTATGCACTTGATTAAACATACTCATCAAGATAATTTGAAAGTGCAAATTTGTATCACATTACAATTATTTTATTAAATGTTGTGACTTGAAATTAATTACTTTGTAATAAAAAATTAATGTTATATACTTCAAACGTTATATAAATTGCTCTAGTCATTAAAAAAAATTGAATCTACATACAACTATAGCAGATTTTGAATATTTCCAATATTTTGTTTCTCGTTACATTATAATTCACAGTGGAACAAGGCACAACATGATGGAATATTGATAAAATATTCCAGAACGCCAATAACTTCACTGCATAATGACATACCATTTACTACATCACGAGTTTAATTATTCTTTCTAGCATACCTACTTATTAAAGACCTAATATACCACATTTACAGAATGATATGGGGTAAACAGCGACTTGGGATATATTTAAACCGCTGCCTATAAAACATTCATGCCACGATCATGGAGGTCCTTCCTACCTCGATGCCACGATATAGGTAAGGCAGACTCGGCTTTACATAGTCCTGCTTGCAAACGGAGGAATTCGGGACTCGATTCTGACAATTGTCCCTCCCCCTCCGTCCTGCGAAGAGCCAGCCGTGAAATACGGACTTACAAAAAATGCCGGTAACTAAGGAATAAAATCGCCCAGTGGTCAAATATTAGCAATAAATCTATTATTTAGTCGGTTTACCTCATTTTGACTGCAAAAGTCCTATAGCAGATGACCAAAACTATCAAAATCGGAACTTTTCAAATTCTATCGTAAATTTAATCACTTCTCCTTACGTACGTCGGCGCAAGTGTCTCTGGGTAATTATTCATTCACTCGATGATATCAAATGTGGCGGAGTTACGAGGGTTACTTGAATGTTGCAGTTCGCACTTGAAAAGGTCCGATTTCGACGCTTTTTGTGATCTGAGCAGGGAATACTACCGTCAGAGGAATCGAAATGGCGTAGATATTCGATCGGTTGCAAATATTTGATCGGTCGGTAGGTAATTCTTTTGCAATTGGCGCGGGTACATTTTGCTGGCGGTGTAGTAATAGGCAAACTCTATTGCTCTTTGCATGACGGTGTTTAGAGTCAAGTCAGTAATACAGACTCGTGCACCGTCATGGAAGCAGGACTAGGCTTTACATAATCCGCAATCGTCAATGCAAAAAAAATCATACGGCATCGAGGAATTCACAGCAATTTTCTGCTCAATACATATCATTCTTTCCCACGGTGGCACTTAAACAAAGTTTTCTTCGAGATCTAATATTTTGTGATTAGTTTGTAACATTTCGACACCAAGTGTGAATACAATGCGGCACATGGCATTTTGACTTCCGCCTGTCGTTTGCGGTGTGGTGATACCGGCAAATGAATCACGCTGTGACAATAAATGATCGTCGTCATCTGATTGTTCCTCTTCGGGTTTGCCGTTTTTAGCGAAAATAAATTCCTCGTGGCTTTCCTAGGCCTTTTCCCTCACTATTCACATTACAATATATATATTATTAAAGAGACCTTACCTTCTTTATATCACCTTCAGACGCGTCTTTCTCAACGCCAAGGACTCCGTACAGATCGACAGACGCCATTTTGTCTCTTTTGTGACCTGAAGGTGAGTGACGTCACGTCACTTGACCAGAGAAAATACACACTAATTTCTTGTAGACATTAATATTCTGCTTAAATAGTTTCATGAAAGCTATGATAAATTCAGTAAATAATTATTTCATGGTAAAATAAAGATTACAAATTCCATATGTATAAAAACAGTTACCAAGGAAACCTTATTCATTTCCCACAAACCTTTGCTCTTTCGACCCTTTAAGTTCGTGGAAAGTATTACTGGGACACTTTAGCTGTCTCAACAAGAACCATTAACCGTACGATCGCAACAGTTTCGCTAGCGCTTCGTCGCATCTGTTACATGTAAGCTTACTTTTTGATAGGAAAGTACGAATTCAAATCGTTCGTAAATCAATGAAATACAATTTTCCTAAAATGCATGAAGCGGCTGCCCAAGAATACAGAAATTACATCAAATCACTTGAATACAAGTCATGTTGAGGATTGAATGATATTTTTAAAATATATATTAACAATTTTTGTCATGGCCTCCTACTTGAAAAGTCAATGTGAAACAACGTTGACAATGTCTGTGTTTGAAACTCGAAACATTGCAAATCGCTTTAAAACGTACGCGTGTTATTGTACTTACAATAACAAAGATTTTTTACACAATGACATTTATCAAATTTTTACATGTTAATTTGAGTTAAAAACAAGGACTTGGTATATGTTGTTGCACATTGACATTGTAGGAAGCCATAACAAAATTGTTTTATAAATTAAAAAATCCAAAATAAATACCAAATCCTCATCCATATAGCCACTTCAAAATATTCTTGCATGATTTATGAATCCAATATACATGTATACGTCTATAACCAGTCGAGGGGAAATGCTACATGTAAGAATGTGCATGTATTTGTTGTGTGAATGAAAAGGTAGTCTTACCTCTGGCCTGTTTACGGCGTTGCCTTTGACTCTGATAGATCGCTCTCCTGAGAAGACGGAAGCTATCGGAGTTACACTGAGCACCATAAACAGACTACCAGACCCTACCCAGGCTACTGGAGTTTTAGGATGTCCCATCCATGAAATTTGCTTTGCTATGGAGTGTTGGAGAATTATTAAATATTTCGGAATTTTGGCATCTTTTTAAAAACGCTGAACAAGAAAGTGTGTATCTACTTGAATCACAGTTTCTACACTCTAAAGTCATGTGTTTCGGTTATTGAACACAACACTTCATTGTAACACTTTTTGAATGTAGTGTATGTGTTCAGTAAGAAAACTAGAACGAATGTGTTCAGATTTAGAACACTGATATGATATAGTGTCTTTATTTGAACACACAAAATAATTATGTTCATATGAAATCATATGAAATAGAACGCGGCACATAGTATATAGTATGTGTTCAGAGCAAGTACACAGAATGCATGTGTTCTGGAAACCAGACCAAACTGAACACATGAGGCGCGTCCTAAGCGTCAAAATGTTTAGAGTGATATGTTGTCACAAGTTTATCATACGTGACGAAGAAAGACTTAAACGGCGTTTTTTAAGTTGATTACAAAATCTAGTATCTAATCCGGAGAATTTAATTAAAAAGGTTATGCTAACTCTCACACTTACCAGTTGCCTTTATTTTACGATCTTTTTACTTTAAATGAGACCCCGAGACATCTTTGATAAGAGATTCGATTAAGGTTATGGGTCAAAGGTTAAGTAACAATTGATGAGTAATTAATGGTTTATCCTTTGATCATTTTTCTTCAATTGGAAATTAGGTTGATGACTGTATAATCTACGAATGGTAATATTCAAATTAAAGAAAGGTTACATTAGAGTTAATTACTCAGTAGTAATTTTTAGAATACAATGACGTCATTGAAATGTTCGAAGTCTTAAAGATTCGTTCAGGGAATAATTGTGGATAAAAAGTTAATTTCTATACTCTGATTATTGAGAGCCAAACGTTAATTGGCAGTACGGTCAGTCCTTCAAAACTACAGGTAGGCTAATTTTAGATGTGGAGTATCTACACACAGCATACCTTACATACGCTTATTGGGCCTATTACTACGACATTTATGTATCATTTACTACCAAACCAGAAAGACTATAGAGTTTTACATGTAATTACAGCTGAAGATTCATGTAGGTGGTAAGATGTTTTCTATATCATAAAATGTTTTTGTCTTTTGTTTTTTGTTGTTTTTTAAATTTATTTTTTTTACTAAATACAGTTTTAAAGTCAATACAGGCTCTGACAGCACCCACACACAACACGTTTTATCTCACTTTGAACAACACTAACTGGTTTTGTGTTTGAATCTTCTATATATTTTATCTGACAGCGATATTGATTTGTGTTCACAGTGACATAACATGTATCATTTTATAAAATGTTATAAATGCACAAACCGATATCGATCATCGTTTTTTGAAATACATGAAATATGAAAAATAAACAACAATGCTGACATCGTAGACTAGACATAAATTGTATCTGTCTTGACGTGCTTCTCAAGAATAAGGTAGCTGTCAGGATTGAAAATCCGATTCTACCACTCATTTTTATTTTGAATTATCACAAATCATGAAATTGATCACCAACATGTTTGTTTCTCCATATATAGTGAATTAAGATAAGTGTGGAAATGTACATACTAATAACTATACAAGTTCGAAGGCATGGCATGTCACACAAGATTGTCATCATATTGGCGCCCTTTCCACTCCTTTGCAGACCAATCGAAGCTCAGTGAATCAGTAATAGTCCTATTGTTATGCAAATTTCACATATCGATATTCTTAGTCTCCCAGTGGCATTGGAGTAAACATACCGTGTTGTCTGTCATATCGGATCGTGCAGACAGGACTTTGTACGTACACTTCATATTCTCGTGTGGTAAGTAGATAAGTTAACTTAGCCAAATACATAACAGTAACCTTAATACTTGAAACTGTATTTTCGATTCGAATGAGGTTTTCACACAGTTTGAGTGTAAAGCTATGTCGAGTCGACGGCATATATATATACGTACGTTTACCACAACAACCATATACAGGTAAAACACTGTGTGTATGTGTCATCTTAATCGTTGCCAACCACAACTGGTATGTAATAATGAACCACCTGGCTGGACTAGTCTTATCGAAATTGTCATCCATGCTTGAAAGGTTACATTGTAATCCTGTCAAAAAGACGTCCGACCTTTCCAAGTCTGTTAAACCAGGTGGATACAGCGTGAAATTGTATTAGTATTGTCACTGACAACTGTTAGCAGTTGGGGTCACGCCGGTGACCCGGGGTCCGTGGGGACACATTTCATGTACGTACAACGACTATATTTTCGCAACTTTTTGTGCGTTATTTTGTAGAGGTATTAATTGTATATGAAGTAAAATATAAAACTAGATGTTTTGATTGAAAACCATTACTCGTTTCCGCTCCATGTATTAAAATTCACATTCTCTCGGATTCATGACTACGTTTCCAATGAAAACTGTATTATGATAACATTTCATCAAAATGGCGTCTATAGCTACCTTGGAATAAAGTGAATGAAAGTCGTCCGAACGACCATGGGGTTGGAAGGGCAACAGAGAAGGGTACCCAACAATGCAGGCTTTTGTTGTATCCATGTGTAAAGGTGTATACTGTGTACCTACCCAGTGTGTCCATGTGTTCTGTACAGCGATATATCACTTTAATCGAGGCCTTCACATTTTTACTTCAGCGATTAAATTCTCGGCCACCCTTTATACTATATATACATATAAACGTCGTTTATTTTTTACCTTTGTCTATAGTTCTCATTCCCGTACTGCAAAATGTGTTTATTGGCAGCTTTCAATTTTATGACCCCACATAACGCTACAGAATACGTGTAGCCTACTGTTAGTATCTTTTTAAAAGGTGCAGTGGTATATCTGGTATGTGGTGGTATCAATTACAATTCTAGATTTAACATGGGGTAAAACACATTTTTAAGAAAAAAAATTGAGTTGCAAGCGTAGCTGGCCTGACAACCATATTCCATTTAAGACAAGCCTGTGTCTGTCATTACCTTAGCGTTTCGTCACCGACACAGGCACTCGAATCAGTCTGTATAGTAAAAATGTACTGTAACATTATAGTTACTTTAGTATACATTAAAAAAAAATCATACAGATTGATTCGAGTGCCTGTGGTCACCGAGCTTGCATGTATATCGAAGTTGCATCCATGGTTGAACCTGAGAGAGAGAGCGAGAGAGAGAGAGAGAGAGAGAGAGAGAGAGAGAGAGAGAGAGAGAGAGAGAGAGAGAGAGAGAGAGAGAGAGAGATGATGATGATGATGATGATGATGATGATTGGTAAAGTGTAATATATATATATATATATATATATATATATATATATATATATATATATATATATATATATATATCAAACATATTCGTTAACAAACCATTACTTTATTGTAGATACTGTAACAGTTCATGCATGATTTAAAGCAGTCGTTATACTGGTATCAACGACATTATAAGTGTAATACGTTGATATGTGAAGTGAAGTCAGACGAACACAATTGAATGTATTATATTATGAGTATGTGTTTGGTATTACAGTTTCTACGAATACACTCTTCCCTGTTGATTGACGAATCCCAAGGTTGCTACAACTACTATAATCACTAGGGGAATGTTTGTCTAACTTAATTACTCTTTATTTATTCTGTCGTTCAGCACACAGACACTGTCGTGTTACTATGGCAACAACGCCGACGCCGAGATCATATAGTGCCTGTAGTTACGCGTCGTTAAAGTCCAGCCAGATACACAAGGTATGAATTCATTAATTAATTAGTAGCATTAAAACGTGACTTCATGCAAGTTAATTAATTAATTTATAGTAAAGGCAATTCAATGCACTCCGCCTGGGACTATATGGAGACAGCGTTAACAAACGCAAATGAGTACACTTACATTATAAAAGGTAAGAGTTGTAGCACGGTATGTTTAACGATTTGGGAGATAAATAGGAATATTATATAACGTTGTTCAAAGGCCAGTAAATTTATGTTCTCAGTGACAATGAGTGAACTGACAGTAGTAAATGGTGATCACGACAATATGAAGAGAGTAACAGCAAAGATGGTGACAATGTTATTAACACGAGGTATTAAAGATGATTATTGTAATGATGCTACATGCATGATATCGACGACGATGATGATGATGATGATGTTGGTGGTGGTGGTGGTGGTGGTGGTGGTGGTGGTGGTGGTGGTGGGGTTGGATGGGGGTGGTGATGATGAGGGGTGGGGTGGGGGTGGTGGCGGTGATGGTGATGATGATGATGAGGGTGGTGGTGGGGGTGGGGGTGATGATGATGATGATGATGATGATGATGTTGATGATGATGATGATGATGATGATGATGACGACGATGATGATGATGATGATGATGATGATGATGATGATGATGATTTGTTTCCATTACAGACAGTGGTATATCACAATGCAAGCATAGGACTCTACGGTGTCGAACACCCTGTCGGAATTTCAGTAAGACCAGTTTTGTAAATTTTCACTGTCGTAAAAACGCTCTATTAGTATTACCTCAATCGGAAAGGATAGAAGTCACCACATATGAGGTCTTTTGAGATTATATTAATTCTATTGGCATTATGAACAAATTTTTTAAAAAGTTAAGCATTAAATATTTCCATCACTTTAATTCCTTTGCTTAAAAGTGTTTTAAAAGAATAATTTATACTCCCCACCCCAAGTACAATGTAAGATGTTACAGTAACGTAACAAATGAAAAACGTATATGAATTGCATTGTATGCAATTTCGTTTTCCCAATCTGGATTACAATAAGCGCCATTTCACTTTACAAGTACATCGTTTCTCATATAGCTTCTGTTAAAATATTTCAAACTCACCTACGTATACGTAATTACAACAATGAACCCGTTATTCTCTCCCCAACACAGCTTCGTGATCTGTCAACAGGCAATGTGATACAGTTTGTGTCTCGCTCCAGTGGTAAATGTATTCGTGTTAAATCACGAACTGGTCAGATTGATGGAGCTGGCACAAATGGAGAGCAATGTAAGTTTTAACAATCCTTTTTTTGTGTGTGGTATTTCCAGAATTCTGTTGTTTTTAGTCGATACGATAAAATCACCAGTACCAAAAAAGAATCTTTAGATTCAAGATACAAGAAAACTGTATTATCTCACGTAGATAAATTACGGTGACGTGGATCCATACATTAAACATATATTAAAATAAAGATACAATAAATACAAAATAAATTAAATATGTACCACTAGTTAGCACTCAAACCACACACATGCAGTTTTTTAAACAAATAATTCCCATACATTATATATACTCTAGCCTTCAAAAATCATCACAGACCAGGACTGCATTCTAGCACTTGTCTAAGTTATAGTCTGTGTCCTTTCTAGGCTACATAAATAGTGATGTTGACACTAAGACAGCTACTAGATTCGACATCATCTTGTAGTATTTTACATTTTATATAATAATTATATATATATAAATTATATTTCAGTATTTTATTTTTTTATTTTATTTTTATTAAAAACATACCATATAAACTGACTGTCAAGAAATGCGTATTTTAATTATGAGATATTTCGAAATAAGCTTTTCAGATGGTTTATACAGATGTTTCTGTTATCAACTTGAATGTGCGTTGTCTCAATCTTTGTACAATTCTCAACGATTGGTTACTTGTGTGGTCATTTTCAGCATTATTTGTAGTAACCAATATCAACAACGACGACATTGTCACGTTCCGATGCTTTGCCAATCCCACAAAGTTTCTTATTCTCCGAGAAGGTGAACTCAGAGCAGACGTAAGTACACAGCACATATAGTTTCACATTTCTTTTTCGTCTTACATTATTGCTTTTAGCTATAAAAGATGCATGCGAAAAGTTTGAAATACACACCGGTAGACTTGAAATGAACATGAAATGTATCTGACTTGACAAACACGACTGCATAGTAGGGAAATTACTATAAACTAGTATTACACACTTTCCGTATGTGTTGTGTATCATTTCTTGTGTTTGGAATGTGGGTGGTATAATGTATATTAAAATGTACAACTGAGGCATGCGAGCGACTCAAGGTATCAAAGAACCCGGATTACGGGTCAATTCAACAATACTAGCAGATATAAATCAAGTTACACTTTAAGTCCCGTATATAATGATATTGGTAGAAGGTCATTCGTAACCTTAGCTATGACTGTTTCTCTATTTCTAATATGATGATATAGTCTTTGAGGTACGCCCACATTCATCAGTAAACCTCATTCATAATAGCTGATGCCGTGCCCGTGCCCATGTTACACTCAGACATTATTTAGTATCATTTGTATATGAATTTCTGTTTTAATGGATAGAAAAACACTTGAGTATTTAGATACAGAAACATTTCGTAACAGGGTTGGAAATGTGATTATATTTGTTTCTGATAAAAAAAGTGTTGTAATTAAAGTGTGGATTTGCTATTATATAAGACTTATAGGTTTGGAATTGCATATATATTATTACATCGATAACGGTTTCAAGCATAGACATGTCAAAACACTAAACTATAGTAAATCCAATTTATAAAACTCTATCTGTATACCTATGTAGGGTAAAGGAGGACCTGAATGCAGATTTCGATACAGTCTGGTCGAGGCAGGACCCTTTATGACGCTTGAATCCGTACACAATCCAAACCGATTTATCAGCGTTTACGAAAAGGGAGAAGTTCGTACGCCATTGCCTGGCAAGAAGAAACGGAAAGGTGACAACTCACAATTTAGGATTCGATTAATGGTAAGTTGTCAATATTTCAAGAGTTGTCCATCCATCCATCCATCCATCCATCCATCCATCCATCGTCAATGTTTACAGTTATCCGTCAATTAATGCTCATTTGTCAGTAATTACAGTAGTCCATCCATCAATGGTAAGATAGCAAGTTTGACAGTTATCCATCCATTGTTAGTAATGCTTCCGACCCCAAACTTGTGTACCAATTACATGACGTTGACGTTGTAATTAGACACGCATATACACATACATATGTACTGTCATTTATTTGTGTGATTTTCCTTTTATCCAAGTTGTATGCGTAAACACATGCACACACATTTAGATTAATATTGATGTATACATTAAATGATATTGAATATAATATATATTACTTATTTATATACTAATTCCGAAGAATTAATACAACTGTTTCACACTCTCTATGTCTTTTTCTTTGTCATTCCAGGGCCAGGTCTACCAATCATATGCAAATTAATAGGAATGAACTTATAGGGTCTTCATCATTCGAAATGAAGCTATACAAGACCTGTATTGATTACTCAGTCAATCCTTGCCATAAGGACTTCATTTACTTCAAACGTCGTGACAGCCAAGTACCAAAGTACCAAAGTAAAATGCTTTTTGATATAACAGTGCTATGTATTTTAATTGTATATTAGTACTCTGCTTTTTTATTCTGTATATGATTTTATAAGCAGTTCCGTCCAGTTTTCTTAGAATAGAAATTGAAATTTGGAAAAAAAACTGACGTGTCTTCAAGAAACCGACGTATCTTCCATACTGGCCAATTATTACTTAGTGCCAACTTTTTGCTTGTGAAAAGTCGAAATATTTAAATAGCTCTTTACAATAATGTAAATGAATACGATATTGAAAACATAGTGTGTAGTCATCGTTGCTTACCACTTTAGTTAGAGACCCTACGTGTAGGAGCTATGTTTTAGTCCTTATTTTGCGTAGTTGAAATAGAATACATTGGAAAAAGAATACACGATGGAAAGCTTACCGTAGATAACCCGATAGTCGTCAGAATTCACCTCTAAATGTGTTACATGTACAGATAACAGAACAGTTTTACTGTGCAATGTGATTTGTGTGACGGTTTAGTGATTCCAATCATATCAGTGGGATTCCATCAAATTGTTAACAATTTTAAACAAGTTATGGGGTCCATACTTAATTCACGACTGTTTACATACGAACATCAAGTCTGTGTACACAGTATCATCAATGATTATTCAAGAGTACTTAAGCTAGTCTATATGATTGGACTGTTTCCCGCAAAGGTCTGGTTTTGCAACAGGCCCAAATTAACGAAGAAACAGAGAAAATTTAGACCCACCGAGGTGTAAGAGGCTTCATCAGTGACGTTGATAGATCAGTGCCAAATTGTTCCAGTATGTTCACGAGTTCATTTAGGACTGTCGCGGTTAGTCTATAGCCATCTTTCCTTATTAGTTATGTAAACAAACAAACAAACAAACAAACAAACAAACAAACAAAAATAAATTAATAACAAATATAAGTAGCTAGTAATTTAAACTCAGTTTTCGGATTCAAATCAACAGTATAGCACTTATTAATATTCAAGCGATGTTTTACATTCAGCTTTTAACCATGACACGGTTTATTATATACCGCTAATTTCTCACATTGATTGAATCAGGATTTTATGTTTAATTCACACTTAAGAAATCGGAATTCGGAATTTTGCTTCACATAATCAAAATTACAGTTACAGTAGTTGTTTACATAAATTTCAGTCAGTACTAGAGAAGCGACGATCAAAATTTAATAATGTATACAAATTTGTGAAGACCATCGTGAAATATATGTATATTTTATAGATTGTTGTGAATCGGCTACACGCCCTCAATGGCCTAAAATTTGAACAAATGTGTAGCTTACCAGAGTCGATGTGTGATTTACTTTGATTGACTATAGGAGGTGCTATTTCTATGCAAAAGCCAAAATTTGTGTTACCTTCTGTTTGATAGCTTTATCCAGTATATTTGCAGTTTATAAATTTGATCCGGTATAAACTTAGCGCTCGTTTCAAAATGGCCAAGAATATTTGACAAGCTCTATTGCTTCGATAGACTATCAAAAGTCTGACACAAACTACCGACTGTCACTTTGGTTTATTTCGGCTCCCTAGCCCGTGTATGACCCATGTCACTATAGCTGTCTGGGTCTGTGGTAATTACAGAGCGACACAAGGTCCACAGCGATAAAATGGCGTTCCGAGTGACGTTCAATTTTATTTTTAAAATGAAATTTTTTTGCAGCGAATTTCTTTTTTGAAAAACCAAAATTTTCGCACTTATTCTCTCACAGGGACACTTGACACTGCAACGACAGACACGTCTTAAACTTACACTTCGGTGTACATTATTCAGATTACATCTATTATAAATACTTCAGAGTACAGGGGTACGTACGTATCACTGCTTAGATTGCCGTCTTCCTAAAGGAAGATGTCATACGAATCCTGCAACTACAAATGTATCAATTTCTATACTAGTAGATATAGCACACATTCTCCCAGGTAGGAAATTGTAGTCAAAACGTTATATCATCCCGTAGGCAATTCAGGAAACGACAATCTAAGAAATGCTACTCGCCCCTATGCTTCAGAGATACAAATGTATTGATTATATGTATTGACCATTTTTTCCTATGACTTTGTCAGTAATAGGACGATTTATATTATGTTATGTAAGAGTATTATTACAGCATCTACTCATGTCTACAAACATACATGAAATAAACTATCTCACTTTTTTAATGATAAAGTTGACTTCATATGTTAAAAAATTATTGTGGTATGTATGTATGTATGTATGTATGTATGTATGTATGTATGTATGTATGTATGTATGTATGTATGTATGTATGTATGTATGTATGTATGTATGTATGTATGTATGTATGTATGTGTGTGTGTGTGTGTGTGTGTGTGTATGTATGTATGTATGTATGTATGTATGTATGTATGTGTGTGTGTGTGCGTGCGTGCGTGCGTGCGTGCGCGCACATGCATGAATGTATATGTGTGTGTATGTGTGTGTGTGTATGTATGTATGTATGTATGTATGTATGTATGTATGTGTGTGTGTATGTATGTATGTATGTATGTATGTATGTATGTATGTATGTATGTATGTATGTATGTATGTATGTATGTATGTATGTATGTGTGTGTGTGTGTGTGTATGTATGTATGTATGTATGTATGTATGTATGTATGTATGTATGTATGTATGTATGTATGTATATATGTATGTGTGTGTGCGTGCCTGCGTGCGCGCGCATGCATGAATGTATGTGTGTGTGTATGTGTGTGTGTGTGTGTATGTATGTATGTATGTATGTATGTATGTATGTATGTATGTATGTATGTATGTATGTATGTATGTATGTATGTATGTGTGTGTGTATACATGTATATATGATGTATATATCATGCATGATCTATACGTTACGTAGTACTATACGTACGTACGCATGTATCAATCAATGAATGGACAAGATCAATTCAAAATTGAAGGTTGAAAGGGAAGGGATTTGTTTGACGTAGTATGATAATTTACGGGGGTTGCAATTTTTTCACACATGCAATAAAAATTATTCAACGACGAGCCGTTCGAAAAAACAAAACAAATACTAATCTCATGCATCCGCATGGGGGCGCTCGAAATGTCACACAGACAAATCCAATAGTTCTTTGTTGGCACTTTACTTCGATTTTTATTTTTAGTGCCATGCATTTACTATTGCAAAAATTTTTCCATTTCTCAAGTTGACATTTTTTAAAGAAATATTTGTATTTAGGGGTACAAAACATCCACTAAAAGTAAAATCGATTTTGTAGGATGAACACTGAATTGGCTCAAACCCCAACCCCAAAAGTAAAAGAATTTAGTTTGTTTTATCCTATACATTGAACTAATGATCTCGCGCGCCCCTAACGTAGTACCACTAAAACGACGTATATTAAATATTTGTCGGTGTTTTATTTCGTCCGTCCGGTTTCACGTTGTATTCTAAATAAGCCTTATTAATAATTGTTTTTGTACTGTACACTTTTTCCTTTTAAAATCCAAATTGTTCAGAAAATATTATTACTTTCAAAGTAAACAGCAAGTCTATTGGTTTATTGTTAAAATACATGTTAATAATTTGTCGGGCAACTGAATATTGCCTCGATAATTAGAAGGTACTGATTTATGCTAGTGTAGGGTATGTGACCATAGTGCCTGTGTAAGTGACTACACAAATCCCAGTTTAACTGTCTTTTCCCCCCTGCCCTGCCCTTTGCTGTAGTAATCGTTGTGATTATGTTTTTTCTTTTTCTTTATATTTTTTCCCCTCTTAGTTCATGTAGTTTCGATTCATGCATGGGGTTTCTAGGCAACAGAGTAATACGCCTGTACCGTACGAGAGTTGGAAATCACGCGAGGTTTATGATCTAGCCGAGTTCTGGGAAAACCCCTTCGTGTTCACGATCTGATCGGCGCCATGATATAGCGTACAAGGTGCCTCGCGCCTCTCGATCTTTTGGCCTTATTTAATGGTGCAAAATTGGCATTTGTTTAAAAACCGAAGCGTAAAACACGTGGACCATCTCTCGTTTAGTTTCGAAATTCATATGCATTTGAGGTAACCTGTACACTGTGTAACAAGCAGATAACGTGACCTCAAATATTCGGACACACTTCCGTGTTTCTGATTGTTCACAATCCTTGCTTTCACTCAAGTTTCAGCTGCCGTGCTAGGCCATATACATTAACGCTTCCCACATAAAGTCTTTTAGTAGAACATGAATCGAGCAAGCATGTCGAAGGTAGATGAAATAATGTTACTTCCTGAATGGGGTAAGTATTTATTACGTGACTATTTAGATCCAATGCAGACGGAGTAATTAAAGTCGGGTCTCGATTCTGACAGGTGTCAAAACAATGTCAGAACCGCGTACCGAAGACCGGCTAGTCTAGTTCCTGACGACTGTGTTCCGATTTTACACTACGTTATCTTCACACACATTAATTACTGTGTAAAATCGGAACACGGTCTTCAGAAGCTAGACTAATGCACTAGTCAATGTCAACCCCCACCCACCCCACCTGGGGCATAGTTAGTCTTATAAAATTTGACAAATGCCCCACCCCCTAGGGCAAGACATTCTGGAAAATCCCCACCTAAAACAAGTAAAACTCCCAACATTTCCAGCACCGCATTCAAAAATTCTGACTGACACACAACTATAGTACTCTTTTACGTCCGTGAAAATGACTAGGGAGGTCAATATGAGGCAATTGCCCCACCCCCTCGGGCATTGTTTCGTGGCAAACACGGTCTAATCCCCCACATTTGTCCCGTATCGCCCGAGGTGGGGTCCCTCGGGCATTACATTGACTCATGCATAAGGACCGACGAACGATTTTACAATTTCAATAATATCCATCCATGCAATGATGCTTCCATGCATCCACCCATCACAAACCCCTCCTTCCTGTCCATCCATTCATCCAGCACCATCCCACCCACTCCCCCATCCATCCATCCATCCATCCATCCATCCACCCACCCATCCCTCCATCCCTCCATCCATCCACTCACTCACACCATCATTAATCAATCCATTCAATGTATTCATTCGTTTGAAAAATATGTTGTGATCATAAATCATGAAATTACACATATTGGAAAACTTGTACTTCAACTCCTATTTATTCAACTTTGATATTTCAGATTTAAGGGACCATAACATGCCGTATGAATGTATCAATGCTTTGGCCATGTTTCTTGATCCCGAAGACCCCCTTAGTAACGACTGGAGGATGTTGGCTTCCAATTTAGGCTTTGATACATCTGGAATAATTAGATATTTAGAGAGGAAGAAAGAACCCACAAGATGTGTTATTCAGTTATACCGTACTATGAATGAACTACCAACTTGGCAAGGTATCCAGCGTGCTTTGAAAAAGATGAAAAGAGCTGATGCGGAGGATGTTTTGAAAGACTATGCTTCAACACTTAAAGTGTCAACGGAAGCAGCTACAACTGGACTTCCTATTGGCTGGAATAATCCATCAAATCTAGATTGGAAATTGAAGGATAGGCCATTGAATTTCCCTTGTCTGGAAGAAGTCAGTAAGCTTCTGACTGAAGAACATCCAATAGGCCGAGATTGGAGATTGTTGGCCAGCAAATTAAAATATAAGGAACAAGAAATCACAAGCCTACAACGTACGGTTAATCCTGGCATTGCTTTACTACATCTATATCAGTGCAGATCAGATGCAACCATCGGGGGATTGTATCATGCTCTGAGGGAAATGAGGAGAAATGACATTCTTTATTCACTGTGGAAACAAGGGCAATTGAAAGCTGCATCAAGTGTAGAAGCTCCAAGTCCAAGTGAATTTCAAAGTTTGCCAGATACTTTGAATAGAGGGAGACCTGTGCCAGGCACAGCAAGACAGATGTCTGAACAACATAGGACAACCCCTGCAGATGGAAGGCAAGACTACACTTTTTGGCTTTCTTATTGTTTTTGTAAGGCCTAAAGTTTCTAATTATAATATTATGATGCAATATTGGGTAAAAGACTTACATTATCAAAACCTGTTTAACAAAGATTGATCATAGATGTAATTGTTGAAGAAGTAATTATCCCATTTCAGTTTTGGGTCAATAGAATGACATTTTTTTTCATTCAACATCCCTAAAGAAAATTAATAAAGATGTAGAGATGAATAATTGTTGATATAATGACCCATTATTTATTTTTGTACAAAGCTGATTTAAATTGTCATTTTTTGTTAAAAACCTAATATCATTAGAATGACAAAGTACTGGGCAGATTGATTTGACATTTGTTTGAGGGATGTTACTATGTTTTATAGTGTAATTAGATTGTAAATAATTATTCAATACAATGTGATCTGGTCTTGGTGTGCAACTTGGGTACAGCATGGAAGTATAGCTAGTTTGCTTTAATTGGTTTATGTACAATGTACTTTCCAGAGGTATGACAACAGTCTTGTAGTAAGACCTGGGATCTGAACTTTTGGGGTTGCTGAATAAACCTCACAAGTAATGAGTACCTCTGTCTGGGCACAGCCCCCTCTGTGTTAGCGCCCTCAGTAGTGACCTTAGGTCACCTTCACAGTATGCAAAATAACCCAAGGGGTCTAACAGCATTGCTATACTATAACAAGTACTGCATTCCTCATATATCGATGGTTATTAAATTTAGACTGCAAACTGCATAAATTATTTTAGTAAAAAATAAATTGTTAACATTGGCATTTATATTATTTTTTAAGAATCAAATTAACTGTAATTTACTTGTCATTATTTTAGATCTATTGGTATGAGACATTCTGTTACTGAAGAAGACATCAAGTCAGTAATAGATGACTTGAAAGATATGGGTATTGGAGATGATGATGCTACAAGAGCTGTAAGAAGAGCCAGGAGACAAACAAGTTACAGTAGGTTTCAACTATTCAATAGGGAACTTGCAAACCTGCCATCTTGAATACCTGGAATGGTGCATTATGGGAAATATGATGATAAATATGACTCAGTTACTCTTGTTTCATCATATTCATTGCAATTACAATAATCTATTCTTAGTTATAATAATAATAATGTTGGATTCTTATATAGCGCTTACCCACGCCGTGCTTAAAGCGTTTTACAATTATTACCCCTGGCTCGGATCAGAACGGCACAACGGCCCTTTAGTCTTCCTCAACTCCCCGGGGAGCATACAATCCATTGCAGCCATTTAAGCGCATAGGATTAAAGCTGCAACCTACATCCTACCAGGTCCCCAATTATACAGCTGGGTTGACTGAGGCACAGTCGTGGTTCAAATCTTGCCCAAGGACTTTAGCCACTCAGAAACAAACAGCAGGCAGCAATAGGGCTCGAACCTGCAACCTGTAGATTCCAAGCCGGTCATGCTAACCATTCACCCATCATGACTCTTGCAAGAGGGCTATTCTATAGATTATCCTAGATTAGGTATTACCATAACTATATAATCCCATCATCCTTTGCATCCGGCCATGCTCTGCAATTGGATTGCAAGTTAATTCCTTATTGTAGAGGATCAAATTATCATCAACACATGCAGGAGGATAGAGGTAACAGACTTTAGTGTGATATAATGGCATGGATTTTACTCTTGGAACTTTAAGACAAATGGAATTAGGACAGTACAATATAGGTACTTTGGAACGTCAAGTTGGAAACGAATGTGATGTTTCAATCCGTCTAATACAGACCTTGATCACGAAATGATTTAATTATTCAACATTAATATTTCTCTCTGAACTGGCGGAACAATATGTCTGTAAATTGATGCTAGTTGGTTAATATCATTGGTCTCTGTGTAGTGTGTCATGTGGAGTCATGATGGGTGAATGGTTAGCGTGACCAGCTTGGAATCTACAGGTTGCAGGTTCGAGCCCCGTCGCTGCCTGCTGTTTGTTTCTGAGTGGCTAAAGTCCTTGGGCAAGATTTGAACCACGACTGTGCCTCAGTCAACCCAGCTGTATAATTTGGGACCTGGTAGGATGTAGGTTGCAATGTGAAGGCTTTAATCCCATGCGCTTAAATGGCTGCAATGGATTGTATGCTCCCCGCGGAGTTGAGGAAGACTAAAGGGCCGTTGTGCCGTTCTGATCCGAGCCAGGGGTAATAATTGTAAAGCGCTTTGAGCACGGACTGTGAAAACACTATATAAGAACCCAACAACAACATTATTATTATTAGTGACACCTTGTTTTGCTTTGTATGTAAATCCATTCTGCTTTGTTGTAAAATGCATTGTGTACTATAAATGATGGAAAAGTCACTGTCAGCAATTCTTTCTAATTGTTAGGAATTGAAGACAAAGATGATTTATTTGATAAAGCATATGATATTTGTCAGGAATATGAATCAGAAGGTAGGTATATCTGTCATAATATTAAGCTTACTCGTGGGGGCATGTTCCGTATCCAAAATGCTTGCAGACGTTTCAAAACGTTTTGTTCATGAACGACTACTTTACATAGTTTTTTATGGGTGACCTGACGTGGGATGAAGGAAAGTGGAAGAGTGAGGTGACTCGCCAAAAGCCAAGATAGCTTCAATTCGCACTTCATTGGCAAATGTGAGTTTTTGTGTAGGATTACTTAGTGCACATTAGTTTTGATTCATCTCTGCTAAAAAGTTAATGGAATTGGTCATTTACAATTGGCCACGGTATTTAGAAACACAAATGGTCATTATTATAATGGTGCCATTGATTTGATGTACATTGAGCAGTGCAAGATAACTTGGGTCAGGTCACAGGTCAAAGATCACTTCATTTACGGTAAGAATAGTACATACGTAAACAACAGGCTTTTTTGACAGACAGTACTGCAATGATGTCATTGGATTATGCGAATTGTCTTTTCAGTGATAAATTCTAAATGTATACAAAATGCCACAATTTTCTGTTTGTATGTGCCGCCATCTTTTGTTTTTCACTTGCATCATGTATAAAGTGTCCAGAAGAGGGCCAGGTCAGCCTGGCCAAAGAGTGGCAAAACATTTTGTCTCCAGAACAAGCCCCAGGTTGAGTGAATTTTGTACAAATTTATCGTTATAAAAAGTACAATTACTAAATACAGTAACTGAATGATAATTAATAGCTAGAATATGTGGCCTTTGATTAACAGTTTCTTCTACATGATCATTTTCATTATTAAGCACTGTAAATGCTTATCGTCAGAATTGCTGCCTTTTTAACGTGTAAATATCATCCAGCCAGTAGGGATCAGTGTGGTATGTGGGCTGATTATAATAGGTGTGTGGCACAAATTGTGATCTTGTCTTTAATATTCATCAACATTTTTTTTTGTAATGGATAACTACATACTGCTGCAAAGCTTTTCAAATTGCCACAAATGTATCTTTTCATGAAACATACAGGTGATGATATACAAATGAAACCAACTTCTCTACCCTCTGTCATGAACATTGAAGGAGGAAATGTTCAGATTGGACACCACAACAGAATTATTTATGGGTCATCAAAACAGAAGAAACCACAAAAACGAAAGCCTAAATCTCCTGGTGGAGGTGATGCAAAACCATGTAAGTAATTGGTACTTGAATATGATGAATATTGCGTAATAGTTTAATTCGGAAATGAAAATATTGGGTCTAATATGTTGGGTCTATTAGCAATGACTGGTATTGATAATCTCAGAAATGGAAAACCATATCACTTGTTGAATTACAAAACACCTGAGAGTAAATTTGTTTTGATATGAAGCTTATCCATTCTCATTTTGGACCTCTAGTTCTCATCTGCTCAATTGTATGCACAAGATCCTGTGTCATCGACTTGAGATAAAAAAGAAAGAAGAAAAACATCCTAATCAAGCACACAATTCATTTTCCTCATTTTTCTTGAATCCAAACATCATCTAAATGAGCAGAGTTTTACAACAGTATATGTAATTGGCAAAATATTGAGTTTATCAAATTATTTCTATGCACTAGATATTGGTATGGCCGAAAAGCGGAAAACACTACTTGAGATGGGATTTTTAAAGGAAAATGTTGGATATTTTCTCAAATTATATCCTCAAGTAAGTTTGATTCAGTTTGAGTCTTGTATAAAATGTTTGTGTTTTGGTCATACTTTAGTTATTTTCACTTTAGCTCTTCACAAATACAGTATAAGTGGTAAACATCACAAAGAAATCCTAATCACATCCATAACTAATGGAGAGACAAAATTACTGCATCCGACATATTTACTGGAAATTGTTAAAATATCAATAATTAGACTGTTAATTTGCAGTAGATTTTATCCACAGTAGTACAATAACAGTTTGAATTGGTGATAGCACTGGGAAGCTGATTTTGGGATCAATTTGATTGGATTTATTATCATACCATATATATGTACAGCTACACATACACATCACAAAGTTCTGATTCAAGTTTCAGTTGATGACTGATGCTATTTGTTTTTGTGTGTTATATTAGGAAAATGTGAATGATTTAGCCTTGCATCTCATGACATTAGGACAAGCGTTACAGCCTGAACCAACAGACTTGCCAGGTCAAAGAGTTTACTTAGACCCACCAGACGAACAAACAAGTCTACCCAGTCCATTTCCTGAAACTGGCTTTATTTCACCTGAACCTTTGGATGAGAAAAAATTAAGAGTTGATTTGCCAAAAGAAGAACCCAAGGAGAAAAAAGATTCACAAAAAGAGACCACTTCAAGCGCACAAAATCAACCAGGTGAGGCAGTTGAAAGGAAGGATTTGGGTACAGGGGAAACTTCAAAAAGTACTCAAAAAGAGAACGCATCAAGTCCACAGTTTAAAGACAGTCCAGATGATAGTCATCAAAATCAAACAAGCACAGAAAAACCAACAGTAACCACATCATCTCAAAATGCCCCATTGGAGTTGCCTGAGCGAGAGAAGCAAGATGATGGAGTGGCAGATACTTCAACTGAAAAGGCAGCATCAAGGATTGTGGATTCATCCCAAGAAGTTGTTGCTGATGGCAGTTTGACTGAAATGTCAAATGAAGTAAACAAAACAGACCAAACAGTAAATGACCCATCCTTCATTGCATCTGGTATTCCACAGGAAGATGAACCTATAGGGGAGAGAAAGGAACCAGACCAGAGTATGATTCCCATTCCCAAAAATCATCCAACAGGTGACTTCCCACTGGAAGAAGACCATAAGTCACTTAAGGAGAGAAATGATAAAAAGGAAATTGAAATGAAAGAAAATAATGAGCAAATTGGTAAGTTGATGTCGGATAACACCCAGGTGACTGCACCACCTGTAAAGGGACATGGTCTAGAACTGAATACATTTTCCAAAATTTGGATGCACAGTAATACGTACATACTATCATTATTACATAGTTACTTAATATTAAATACAATGTTAGTAAACGAAGTGTCAAACACTCTGAATATGTAAGAAAAGATTTCATAGAAGTAAATGGACCTAGGCTATAATGTAACATTTCTCCCAGTGTTTATGGATAAGCATGCTTCAGCAGTGTTAAAACACTGTCAATAAGACATACCCCCCCCCCCCCCCCCCCCCCCCCCGTAGTAAACATAGTATGCAGCAGTATACCAGATGATAAAGAACGAGAATTTGTTGTCTTCTACGGACCTGAATTTCAACATCATGAACAGGTGACAAAAGTGCTAAAGATCATGTAGCCAAGACTCTGGGCCTGTAGTTGATTTTGTGCTATTGCCCAGTTTTGTATTCACACCTAAAATTAGATTACAATTTCACACAGCAATGGTTCAGTCCCTTCTTAGAAAATGTATATCTTAGTCTAAGTGCATCATGAAATCCTTTGTGATTGGCTTTTTTGATTACCATTGTGATTACACTGCACAGCTCAACTCTCCTGATTCTAAGCACATTGCTACATTACTTATGTAATCTGGCACAGTGGGTAGATTAACTTTTAAAAGCAAATAGAAATTTGGATCTGTTTTCTGGCTGATGTTTCATTAAAAGTATAACATTAAATAGCACAAATCAACTACATGCGTAGAATCTAGGCTGTGAGTTGTGGATAATAGCCCAAATCAACTACAAGTATAGCATCTAGGCTGTGATCGAGTTGTGGGTAATAGCCCAAAATCAACTACATGCGTAGAATCTAGGCTGTGAGTTGTGGATAATAGCCCAAATCAACTACAAGTATAGCATCTAGGCTGTGATCGAGTTGTGGGTAATAGCCCAAAATCAACTACATGCGTAGAATCTAGGCTGTGAGTTGTGGATAATAGCACAAATCAATGACAAGCTTCAAGTCTAGGCTAAAGATCATGCAGCAACTGAACAATCTCAAGATAGATAATCTTCTTTCACTAGATTCTCCTAATGCTGCAGACCATGATGGTATTATTGGTAGCACCAATGACAGACCATCATCATTGAAGACCCTATCTTTACACAATGATGGAAACAGTGGTGCAGGACTGTATGAGATAGGATATGACAGTATTAAGGACTTAACTAGCAATTTTGATGAACGAAATTTGATTTCAAAAGAGGGTGCATTTGGACCAGTTTATCGAGGTTGGTATTGGTCTTTCTTAATTCATTAATGATAATATAATAATAATGAGTCAGTAAAAGTATGATATGTTGAAACCAAATGAATAGTGTATTCTTTTTCATCAGTAACAATCTTTGTGGGTTTTGAGGATTGAGGTTGTATGGCAGAAGAACCTGACTTTAGGAGGGCCTGTAAGCCGCACTCCTGAGGTCTGCAAAACCCATATCCAGGCTGTAAAGGTTTTATCATATACCCCATGTAGTGACAAGGAAACATTATTTGAATAACATTATCACATAAATTGGCAGTGAAATATTGTTAATCTCTCGTATCTCTTCCAACTGTATAGGATATGACTTAATGACACGGGAATGTGGGGTGGGGGTGGGATTATCTTTGATATATAAAATATGAAGTGGGTATCTTTATGTGGACGAGTAAATGTATATTATGACATAACAAGAACATGCTTAGATTTACTTATCAGAAATTTTTAAGCAGTATTTTTTTTTATAGAGTTAAGATTTAAATGACTGAAATCTAAGCAAATTTGTAAATTTTACTATTCTCTTTTAAGGATTACTGCCATATGAGGGTCCTCTTAAAGGTGCTGAAGTTGCCATTAAGGTGCTTGATACAGATGGACCACATGGCATTGAAGAATATGAAAGGGTAATTCTTGTAATTGATGGCTTGATTGTTAGAAGTTACTTAGACAAATGATAAATATACATAAATTATGTACATACTGACATAAGTCAAAGAATACAACTTTGATTTTGGCAACATTACAAACAGGCACTTGAAAGTGGCGATCAAGACAAATATAACACAGAGACATTTGGGAAACAATGGAAAACCTGAACTAGACACTCGCACATAAAAAAAATATACAATAGAATAAAACAAAAAGTCTACCTACCTATTCTAAAATTTAGCGTAACCGGAACCACAGATTTTTTTTTTTTATAAAGCCTTATATTTATCAGTCAAATGGTACTATTGCATTTGTAAAATAGTAAGTGCAACTTACCTCAGACTTTGTGGTATACAACTGTATTTAGTTACAAAGGATTCAATACTTTAGTCACCCATGTATTTGTCACAAGTAGTCACCCATGTATTTGTCACAAGCCAGGCATATGTCTATGCATTGCCAAATGTGATTGTCATTAATTTATTTTATTTTGGATTACAGGAAAAACAAATTGCTGGCATAAAACATCCAAATATTTTACCAATATATTGTGTATGTGAACAAAAAGGGTAGGTTGTTATAAATTTAGAACAATAATAAAATCAGTCAAGATCTGTCATGAAATGCAAATACATTGTTTATATTTGTACATTTATAGAGAGGATCATGATAGTTAAAATACAAGTAGTATAGCACCAATATGGCTATTTCATTGAAGGGATTGAAATGATTTGAAAAAGTGCCATGTGCCAAGGGTCAGTGTGTGTGTGTGTGTGTGTGTGTGTGTGTGTTAGGGTTACAAAGGAGGGCTTATACTGCCATTTTGTAAAAAAATCAATTTCATGAAATATTCTTTTGTAGGTGAGAATGGAAAGGAAAAACTGATTATAACAAATAACAGTTAATGAAATGATTATATTGATAATCATCACATAAAGTTTCAAGTTAAAGCCAGGTGTATGTTGCAAGGAGTGTACACGTGATATGTATAATTTGTACCTTTTCACTTTTGCATTTGTGTAAGTTCCATAAGTGACAAACTCATTTGAGAATGGAGTCAGACAGTACATTGAGTAATACATAATGTTACCACACCCTTTTATCATCACCAAAATCTAAGATATCTATTTGACAGGCAACCAGTGTGTATTGTGTATCCATACAAAGGGAAGAAAGATTTGGCACTTCAAATCAAAGCACAAAATCCAGATTTGACATGGCGAAGAAGACTTGCTATAGCTGTTGGTCTGTGTAGAGCAGTTGACTATCTCCACACGCCGACTGATTCCAAGTAAGTTCATGTGTATCTATCATATAGGAAATTTGTAAGCTTTGAGTTATGGGTTTCTATAATGAGATAAAGTTGACCTGTTTACAGTTGATTTTACAGATTGCTGACTAACTTTGGTGTATGTGTGTGTCTGTGTGAAACTAGATATGAATGTAACTGAATGACTCCTCTCTGATATTGCTGAGATTTAAATAAAATATGTGCGTGCACACCTTGACATACTCTGCGAGATATGCCAGTCTGTCAGTTATCACTCACATAAAGGGAAAGGGGTCGTTTGATATGTAAGGACGCCCTGACATGGCGTACCTCTCGGACTAACCTTGACAGAAAACATATTAATTGTAACTTTTGATATAAGACACTTGTTAAATGTACAATATTGCTCTTATTATGACACATAGCTTTGTGCTCAAACATCAAATGCACTACTCAGTTTAATAATGGGTTATATGTCAAGTCTGTAAGGATAAGTCAGTGTATTTTGTTTGAAGCACAGTCTGAGTATTATCCAAGAACACTACCCTATTATTTGATCATTAGAATTTACACTGAATTGTTTATTTTTGTATCATGATAGACCAGGCAGAATATTTCACCGCGACATCAAGTCAGCCAATGTACTACTTGATGACAACTGGATGCCTTATTTAGGAGATGCTGGTCTCAACAGGAAAGTGGACAGTGAACAAAGTCATATATCAAGAACTGGTAAGTCTGAAGAATACTTTTATACTGAAGAATATATGTATTAATTAACTAAAGATTGTGTGTTATTTGATTATATGTGACATATATATAAATCCACATGGTTGAGTTATTTTTACATGGATAACATTATAGATAATACCAATTTTTATTTCAATCTAATCTAATCTACTCTAATCTAATTTAATGTCACTTACTGTCTTACAGCTCTTTCCTTTTGGATAAACTATTAAAGTAATTTATTATCAGTGATGATTGCTCAACCACTCTTGAATATTACTGGATGAAATTAAGTTGTTACACAATCATGTATCTCAAGTTAAAGTTTATTGTGTGAAACATTATGTGTTTGTAAAATTATGACAGTTTGCTATACAATGTAGAAGTAAATCGGTTTGTGTTTTTAGAATAAATTTTTATATAGGATCTTTTGAACACCAACAAATATGAGTACTGCAAAGTAATTGGTGTTAAGGCCTATCACATTATGGTTTATTTGGTGTAATTCCTCTGTAACATCAATTCCTCCTGATGTAGGTACTGAACGAAGTGAATGTGGTACGAGGGGATACTCAGATCCAGTCTTAAGCAGAAACCCACCAGGATTCTATGATATCTATTGTGATATCTATGGTGTTGGAAAAGGTAACTTTTGTTCTTAACTTTCATTTTTCGCCATTCATATTTAAAGTGTTGAGAGCAGAGTGTCACATTTTGCTTGCAAGAATTTCATTTACAGTGTTTAAGGTAGGGGTTGATTATGAAGTTAGGAATTAAATCTTGCATATACATTGCTTTTGTTAAAGTTGGAACCTATCATAATACTGAGCATCATTAGGGTGACCCTATTTTTGTGTGTGTTTCTCTCATTACATTGTCATGGCAACTATGGGTCAGTTGTCCAATTTAAAAAAAAACAGTAAAAAAATAAATAATCATCTTCTTCATGTTTCTGTGCATCTCCTTTTCCTCCTCTCTATCTTCTTTTTATTGGATTTCTGGTAACAAACCCTTTCCCAGCTTCTCTACACAATTGGCATGTCCTCGGCCCCCTACTTCAATAACTTCCGTCATGAAGAAAATGCTATGTTCATGAACAAGTGTCGTCATTGCCATCATGACTGTAAATGACTTTGACAGTCTAGACACTTGTTTATTCTTGCCAGAGAGGGTGCTATTCCACAAAATATTAAGGGTGGCCAAAAATGAAAACATTTTGTTTATTTTGATGTTGGAACTGAAAATTTGGGTCGGTCGGGTAATGAGAAACAAAAGAAGAAAAAATAGGGTCACCCTTAAATGAAAACAAAAGGATCAGAAATCAAAATCTGGTTAAAATTTTATGGTTTCCTATACCTTTTAATCATCACTTTTGGTTGGGAAATCTGTTTATCATGCACCAAACAAAGCATTTTTACACCAGAATTATATAAATCATAAAGAAACATAAATGATGATCAAAATTATGGTGGCTATTTTATGTAAAATATATTGGTCTATTAACAGTGCTACTTGAGCTGCTTACCAATGTCTTAGCCCAAGAACAAAAGTCTGGAAACTATGTCCATAATATATGGGATGATGAAGGATACTTTGATGACGATACAGAAGGTACAGACTTGTATAAATTAGCACTGGCCTCAAACATAGTAAGTATGGTTCATTAGTCCCCGAAAGGTTCGTAATACGTCATTTCTCTAACATGCAAAATCAGATTTCAACCAAACATGGTACAAAGATGACATATTATCATATGGACATATGTCTATCGCTTTGTTTTACAAGATATACAAATTTGACAGAAGGACAGACATTTGTAGTGAAAAATCTATATTTATTCCATATAGGTGGTTGCTCTCCCCGAGTAATCATGGATTCATCCACTTATCTTTTCAAAACCCAAATGCTGGCAGCACTGTCACCAAGGGACACAGCGTTTTGCACAATGATTCACAGCAATAGTTTGAACGATGACTTGATACGCAACGTTTCAATGAACCATTTTTATCGAAGAACCAATTGATACTTGTAAGAAAAATTGATTGCACAGTGCCAAAAGAAAAACAGTATCGTCATTAGCAGTTTTACAGAAGGACATAATGCGGTACATTGACATGATTGATGTCTGCAGTAAGGCAGTGAGTGCGTAAATAGACTTTTAATCAAGCTTGGCAGAACCCTTACAAACAAACACTTAATACCTTAATACAAACATACTTATTCCTGACGGAAGATTAGTTGAGTCTTGTAGTATGGGGCAAGATAATCTAGGATAAAAAACTAAATTCTTTTTTTTTTGGGGGGGGGGGGGGTTGAGCCATTTTTGTTCTCATCCTACAGAATTAATTTTACTTTCAATGGATGTTTTTACCCCTAAATGTCATCAAATTGAGAAATAGGAGAAATTTTGCTTAAGAAAATACATAGCACTAAAATAAAGTGTCAACAAAAGAACAATTTTTTCAGACTACTACATACTGATTTGAAATTGCTTGTGCTGTCCAAAACAATTATCAATTTTGTCCAATTTAGTTTGGGGGGGGGGGGGGGGTCCTGAGGCCTAACTAAAAGAATTGTTTTTTACTCTACATTGAACTATTGATCTCGCCCCCAATACCAGGCTCGGTTGGTCAAAGACAATAGCCAGAAGGCTACAACAAACAGATTACAGATTACCATAAGGCAACAAATACACACACATAAACATTCTACCAAAACCAAATAAACAGAAACTCTGAGAAAGCTGCTGAAAAGGAAAGAAACTGTCAAACAAAGTCTGACATCAAGTAACCTCAATAACCTCATTAACCTACATAATTATAAATTAAATGTATTTTCTGACTACTGGATAAAATTTATATCAAAATCAACAAAATAAGGAAGAGAACAAACAATTATCAAATGTAGAAATGAGGTAAAAAATACATGTAATTGAGAAAACATCTAATCAGGTTTGACCTTTCTCATGAATTAAAAAGGGAAATGGACACTATAAATATGAAAAGGTATACAATTGCAGCCAGAAATTATTACAAATGCAAGTGTCCTTGAGATTTAAAAGTTAAATTACTGGGCACAACTGTTTACTTTCAATGATGAATTCAAGCAAATATGTTAACCATGAGTGTGAAATTTCAATCTTTACTTGACTTGTAGGGTTGGCCAAAATCAGAAGATAGTCCAACAAATGTCACACAAGAGTTTGCAAAAGTGGTGGTCTCCTGTTTGAAAACACGTAGAAAGAAGAGGATTAGTACTAAGGATATGTGCAGAAAGCTTGAGGTATGTATCGTTAAATTCATAAATGTAATGTTTGAGAAAATATTCAGTGGATCATAGTTATATTTTACATTATATGATTAGCCCCCAAAGATGTGGGCTATTACGATGGGCTCCATCTGTCTGTCATTTCTCAGACCTGCCATATCTGATTCTTTCAAACTTGGCACAAAGTTGACATGTCATATGTGGCATATGCATGTCACTTTGTTTTGTGACATGTGCAAATTTGACTGAATGGCAGCCATAAAATTCAGTATGTACGGCATAACTCAATAACTGTAATACAAAGAGACTCCACAAATGTTATAGGACAAATGTATGTTGTTATGTTTAACGAATATACTAAATTATATTGAAATTGAAGTATGCAGTCTTAAGATATTGCTTAATTAGTTGATTTCATTGATATGCAAATTTCCCTAATTAACATAAACATATCTCGCTCAAAAACTAATCAGGTCTAGCCATTACCCCAACAATTATTTGCACCAAATTTCATTATAATTGAACCAGCCGTTTCACACACACACACACACACACACACACACACACATACACACACATACATACTTACAGACAGACAGACAGATACCCCCCTTTTAATACCTCCTGTACCCTTATGAGAGGTGAAAATGTAATGACTCTCAGTACAAATTTATTGTCACTTTCCAAATCCCAAAGACAAAGACACACAACATATTTATCATAACATGGATTATAGTCTTTATTATTTAAGACTAACGAAAGCCTACACTAAGACCTCTTTACTGCTGTTGCAGGATTTAGCTCGACAGAATGGTATTGATGTGTCTGCACTATGTTCTGTGTGTGACAGCCGTCCTATGGGTAAGTTGAAACTTAGTGCATTGTAGAACCTCATATGGTCATCTCAGATATCAGATCATCTTTGAAAGAGCTAAATTTACAAGCCTGAAATTATATTCTCTTTTTGCATGAGCCTCCCACAAACACTGTATGTTGTTTTCACATTTTGTACATGATATCATGGATATTGTTGGATGGATATCCAATGAAAGGTGTAACGTTGACTTTGTTGGACATCACTTTTCATCTTTGATATGTTATATAATCCTCGAGGTATGTACTAATGAATTGAAGGACTATGGTATTCACTACAGAAAATAAGTTGAGGCATGTAGGCATCTTTCTCAAATTTGTTGTGTTGTTAATACACACACATAAATGTTGCTAATGTTTTGTCGCATAACATAGAAAATACTAATTGTCTAACATTACACTTTTTGTTAATCGATTTATTTGGTTGGGACCCAGCATGAAAGCAGCAAACCGTGTCTCATCTTTTATACTGAAGCTACGTGATGTAGGACAAATCTTTCAGTTTACCTGTAGTGATGTTTGATAGGTTATTGTTACAAGGTAATTCATACCATTCGGTATCTTACATTTTCATTATAGCTCGTATTCCCCTGTATTGTGGTTGTGAAGTTGTGTGCATAGATTGTATGAAAAATCACTTGAAGATCAGTGTCGTCTGTCCAACCCATGGACAAACTAATCCAATAATTGGTAGGTACCTATTAATTGACATGTTTTATTCATCATTTAAGGTACTGTAAACATGGACATTTTCGTTAAAGACTTATTTTTGCTTATTTCGTTGAAAAACAAAAATGCAAAAATAAATAGTGAATAAAATGCCTTCTTGTATATATACACAATTTATCAGTCTGGTAATTAGTAAACAATAGTCTTGAGAACTAGCTGAAGACTGTAACATTACAAAATTTATTTAGATTGCAAGCAAATTGCAGAAACCATATTTTAAACACCAATTAACAGCACCTTAATTTGGGGGAATTTTTTGAATGAAGTGAAGAACATTGAAGAATTGTTGCTCAAAAGTCAAGATGTTCTCTGCCAATACTTTGCATTGTTTATTTGTAGGCCATAATACTTATCTCATATCAGTTGGTGTGAATTTAAAGCCAGGTGAAGGATATGAGAGGGATGCTCGTGAAATGTATGAATTGTTCACAAACCCAAGTATAGGTGCTGTTCCGTAAGTATTAATAATTTCAAAGTGAATAAATAAATCAATATGATGTAATAGGCAATTTGTAGATATCTGGATCACATGATTGTATGACATCTATAGGCATACACAAATGTGACTATTTTGTTTGTCACTCCAATTGTTTACACGTCGGATTCATGTTATTCAGTGATGTAACTGTTCCTTTTTTCTCTGTATTATTATTTTATTATAATTCTAAGTTTTAAAGAAACACAGTACACTATGTCTCGGCACATTGTACAACAAATCAACATCTAAAAATGGAAAATAATACAACAGCTACGACAACACCCTCACCTGTCCAATAAAATGTGTCAGAAGAAAGGGCACAAACGATGTATAAAATTGCTAGTGCTTAAAAGTACTTTCAAATCCAATAAAAATCCAGAAGACAGCTAGTCGATTAAAACAAATCACTCATTAAGAGCTTAGCTTCTCAAAATTTGCATGATTACCCAAGCACACTTCTAAGGAAGTTTCTCTCGATAAAAAAGAAAACCCAGAATGATTTTGGTGTGAAAATGTTACTAAATCAATTGTGTGAAAGAAGTGTTCAATGTTTTTATGATTACGAGAAATAGCCGTTTCCATGCCTATGGAGATAAACATTTGCAAAATGTATATGAACTGTCTAGCAACCATGATAATGGGTCATATTAAGTCAGTCTGTTGTCTCTTATAAAATAAACATGCATTATTTTCAGTAGTTAGTTGTGCCTCAATGCAACTGGTGTTAGTTTGTTATTTGCTCCATCTAGACATTCAAGCACTTTATAATTTCTTGTTTTGTTTACTTTTAAAGTCGCGAGAACTCACACCTTTTGACCGGAGAAGATGCCACTTTCGACAATATCGAAGATGCTTTCACAAAAGTGAAAGATGATGAAAAGGCAGAAGTTTCCACCTTGATATTCTACTATAGTGGTCACAACAGCACAACAGGTCAACTGAGCTGCAAACCGCGTGGTACATCTATAAGAGCTCACAAGTTTAGCAAGTTGATAGAACGTGTTGAAGCCACATTTACATTGATTATATTAGACTGTTGTTATGCATTGACCATGTGTCCACGTAGAAATGATTATTATGTCAAAGGGGAGGAGGATAACACAGCTGGTGAGAAGACATCTGAGGAGAAGGGTAATGAAGAAGCTACATGCAGTTACCAGTCACAGTCATTTGTGAAGCTAGGAAAGGGAGTAAAAATGTGGACTTCATCTGATAGAAGGGAAGCAGCTGTAGGTAATGTGAGTTCATCACTCAGTGTCTTCACAAAACATGTGAAGGCTGGGTTAAAAAGTGCAGAAACTTGTGCGCTGCCTAGTCCTGTAATACATGAGGAAGCTGGCATAGAGGATGCAGAAAGTTGTGAAGAACAAAACAAATGCAAGACGTGCTTGGAATACAAATGTAACATATGCAAGAAATACAGAGAAGATATACAACATGAAAATTGCATACCTCTCCGGAAGATTATGGATTTTGTCTACAGCCATGTAGACAAAGAACTGAAAAGTGCACAAAATCCTCAAGCTGCCGGTGTGGATGAGTTAGATTATAAATTAGCTTATGCTAATGTACACTAAATGTACATGTAGAGGACGATGAGTTAGATTATAAATTAGCTTATGCTAATGTACACTAAATGTACATGTAGAGGGCGACCTCTTATCTTCATGACTCGGTAACCCCATTATTTATATGTAAAGTGAGTCCCAAAATGTGAGTATGTTCAATCAAAATCATAGGCTCAGAGATTACTAGGCAAATGGGGATTTGATATTTAATTGTCCTAGCTTGGGAGAGGAAACTGAGGAAAGGTGATCTTATCCTAGGCATGCCTACTAGTTGCACATTAATATACTGAGAGATAACTGAATTTTCATTATGTCTCTTTAAATCATCAAAATATATATCTACTTGTAAACCATCTCATTTTTGTTGGGTTGGAAGTTTTATGCTTACAATTACACAGAAGTGCCTTTATATCAAGGCTATGAAATCAAAATTGTAGGTTGTGAATTTACGTATAATGTATTATTTCAAAGTGATTTGTTCCTTCAAATTATGATTCAGTATTTCATTTTCTGCAGTGTGTTTTTGACATTATTAAATTTATTATCTTGTGTAATTGTAAAACATCAGAACGATTGTAATCAATAATTTTTATTGGTATCCAATTTGAAATTTTAAGTATTTTAAGGTAATAGTCAAATTTTGTACACCAAAATGTTTGAATGCTTATAACCTAGTGATTTACTAAGATCTCTGGTTTGCTCCCCTTCAGTCAGCAGCCTTGAAAGTGGCACAAGCCAAGTTTATACATTTTTAGTGCATAATTTCTGCTGTAGATGAAGACACTTGTTGTATTCTACTGTAATACTGAATCATCACTTGCTATTGGCAGAACTCAAATCAGGTATTTAGGAATGAAAAATATAATTCGATGACAATTCATTATATGTATATTAAAATCATGCAGAAGAAATTACTTTGAAGCCATTAATTGTACTTACAATGGCAATGATTTCAGTGCCATTGAAATCATGCGTTGATAATCATGGTATAGTTTTAAGATGATTTTTATGAAACCATTTTCACATGTGTTTTGTGTCGAGATGGTTTTTGGTACATTTGTTACCAAACTGTACTCGCGATATTGTAGATGAAGAGAAGGAAGTTCAGTAATACAAATTACTATGTGTGCATTACCTATCACTCTGTCAACTATGTGCATCTTGCCAAATTAAAACTATCATAGGGACAGAAGAAAGAGTACGTTTATATTTTGTTGTGTATATATGATCAAAGTATGTATATGCTCACAATTTGGATTGAAGTTTTAAAGTGAATTGTATTAAGTTTGTAGATAAATTTTATTGTACAAACTGCTTGTACTATTTTCATTGTAGCGAATATTTAGATGGTGCATCTGAAATACAATGGCAGCTTCCAATGAACTTGTGTGTTCTGATAATGAGTACAGTCAGTGATGACATCACTGATTAAAACAGATCCATAACAGGATTTTATGCAAGTGGGGTTTGACCCCACTTCTTATCACTAAGTAGTGTTTGTTGCCAATATTTACAAATGTGATAATGCACTCTTACATGACACCTAAATGTTTCTCTTGTTCACTGGTACTAATTTCATACATTTCAACACTTAAACAAATTCCCAAAAGTTTGAGTTAATTTTCATTTTGCAAGTCAGAATCCCACCATCTTTATTTTAACAAATAAAAAGTGGCGTATTTTATTGTGCCACTATTTTTCTCTCTCCATGATAACTGTTATTCAAAAGTGTAGTTCAAAGTGTAAGATTATTTTCAAGGAGTAAATCATATCAGGCAAAGCTAAGCTCAGTGTTATATCGGTTGTTATCAGTTTTATTGACCTATTATCAATGACATTGCAAACAGCTTTAGAGATGCAAACAATGTTTATTATACCCGACTTGCTGGCTCACTAAATGTTATTTCCATATGTGACCATTTCGGGGGTTGGGGGGGGGGGGGGGGGGGGGGGTTGGGGGGGGGGGGCAGTGTTTGGGTGTTCGTTGGTTTGTTGTCGTTTACTCATGTATGTATCTACTCATTTGTCAGTTTATTTTGTTTGTTTGTTTGTTTACTTGTTTATTTATTTGTTTGTTTGTTTACTTATATGTTTATTTTGTTTTGTTTATATTTGTAAACAGAACTAAATGAGCCTGAGCACCCTGTGATTAATGTAGTGAAAGCTGAAGTAATTTTGTTTTAGTAGACTGAGAATGTAAAATGTTTATCTTTAAATCTTTTTAGCAACCTTCTGTGTGAAACCTGGAGGGGAGGGTTCATAAAATGGGCTTTGCCTGTCTGTGCGTCCTCTGTGCCTAGCCATATCTCTGACTTGCAAGGCTTGATTTAATTCAAACCTGACACAAAGATGACACTATAGGAGCCAGATGCATGTTATTCTGCTTCTGACAGCCATATTTGTGAGAAAAAAATATAATTTTCTGGATAATACACACGGACCAAAGTGTCTATTCTCACATTATTAAGTGCAAGCTTTCTTTTAAGACCTTGACCTCCAGGGTCAATTATGAAAATTTAGCCAACAGAAATACACACATACATTACTTACGTTGCTCATGTCACATTTTACTGAATGGTGGCCACAATTGATGTAAAATTCACGATTTGTACAATAGATCTGGAACTATAAGACAACGACTTAATTCAAGTGTCTACTCCTATATTATAAAATTTGACCTGCTGCTATATTGTCAATATATTTGATCTTGACTGTGACCATCAGGGTCAGTGACCGTGATTGCTGTTAAGAAGCATTCATCCCATAGCACAAGTGTCTTCTTCTACAAAGTCGGGGGCAAACTTTTATGACCTTGCTCTTCAGGGTCAGTTATCAAAGTCAAGCCATTTCTTGCATATTGTAGACATACGTTGGTATTTGAGAGTGACAAATTACTTTCAAATCTGGAAATGTTACACAACAAGGGACAAGGAGTCATTTTTGGCGTTTATATAACTTTTTACAGACGTAGACTGCTGGCCATTTTGTTGTTAAAACCAACCAGTACAGTAAATCAGGAACCAAACTACAGACACTTAATTCAAGTGTCTACTCCTATATTATCAGACACTACCTGACCTTCAAAAGTCAAAAATAGAGAATGAAAAATCTATTCCAGCTATTAATTATACAGAAATGTGGGATTGTGTCTCCTATGAACACTTGTTTTCAACTTGTTTTCCAAAACCTGTGAATGTTACCTGTAAGATTGGTGGGTGTATTTACATATCTCTGTCATGGTTATTGAATGGAGATGTAAAAAAGGGTTGGAGAGAAGTGATATTTTTCTGTCAATATTTTCTGTAATAGTGTTTCAAAACACTCTAATTTTGATAGTGTTTTCAGGAAGTAATTGTGTATCTCTCCAATTGATTTAAAGTGATTAAAGCAGTGATAAATCGGTAATCATCATTTTGGTGTCTGCAGATTGTTATTTTCGTATGTGCATACCTGATCTATGGATGTTATTAATGTGTGTCTTTCAATATGCTGTAATCATGTGCTTGTTGGACGGGTGTACATATTGATGTACATATATCAATGTCAATACTTGAGTGGTACATGCTCATGCAAAACTTCAGAAATTTTGGTCCAGGAGTAACTTACTAATTGACCTTGAATATGAAGGTCAAACTTAGCATCCTATCAGAAACTTACCTCTGGTGATATTGATGTATACAATTGGTATCCACATGTGCAAAAGTGTTGTTGTATAACTTGCAATCTGACCTTGAAGATGAAGGTCAAGGTCAGTGTCTGACAAGAAACATATAACAATGTGGATGTAGACCTTGAATATGAAGGAGCTACTAATGGTCAGCGTTTGAATGGAATCTTACTACATAGCCTAGGTAGTGTAGACATGTGACTGGTTTCTCAAGATACAAAACTGTGAATTCATATTTGACCCTGAATATGGAATTCTCGGTCTTAACAGAAATCTAACAGTTTATCATGAGTATAACTTCTTGAACGATAGGTGAACATGTTTTCATACATATATAGCCGCTGGTCGGCCATGTTATACAAATGTCCATATGCATTATAGAGTGTGTTTGGAATTGAGTTTAGTGTGTCCGACATAATGCTATTCACGACGGGTGTGGATCCCAGGCATGAATCGTTCGATTGGTCATGTAATCAATAAAGTACATTGTAGTGAATGAATGAATGAATGAATGAATGAGTGAGTGAATGAATGAATGAATTAAACTGTACAATCAAATGTGCTACGTAATAACACATTTATGCTTTATTGTATCTCATTTGAATCAATAAAAGGGTACATTATCGATGAAATAGTTTCTTATTTTTCATAAAGTATAGCCATGTAAAACAAGTTTCCAACTAAAGATTCCAAAGTCAAATGATTCGCGTAACTACACACATGATTCAACAACATTTGATATATTCGGGAAATCAGTAATAATGTCATAATTTGGTCCCTTTCCAAAAGCTTTTCTCTCCTGAAATATAAAGTTAGACCAGTTGGACCTTCCATTCCCGATGTACACTTTAGATCCTGAAATTTGGAAAAAAAAGAATACAAAATATATGTGAGTGCAGGGTCTTAGTTATATGGATAATATGCAAATAATGTTTGCTGCATGTTGAATTTAATCATGGAGCAGTTGCCCATGATTTAGGAAGAAAATAACTATTGTCCACAAAATAGACAATCATTCAAATTTCTGTTTAGTAAAATACTTACTACTGTTACTTATTTGGCAGACACAGAAATGTTACTTACTCAATGACGTCACTCGCATATATTTCTGTTCGACGAGTTAGATGAAGTAATCGTCATGAAATGATTCAGTGGCGTCACTTGCACGTTTCTTGTTCGACTAATTAGATGAAGTAATCGTCATGAAATGATTCAGTGACGTCACTTGCTTTCACATGTTTCTTGTTCGACTAAATTAGATGATGTAATTGTCATGAAATGATTCAGTGACGTCACTTTCACGTTTCTTGTTCGAATAATTAGATAAAGTAATCGTCATGAAATGATTCAATGACGTCACTTACTTTAACATGTTTCTAGTTCGACTGATGAGATGAAGTAATGGTAATGAAATGATTCTCTGACGTCACTTACTCGCACATATTTCTTGTTCGACCAATGAGGTGAAATAATCATTATCTTGAAGTGATTCGATATGAGGCTGGTGTAGACGGACGACTTCACTCATTGTAATAATGTTAGAAATACTACTTGATAACGTGTTCATAAAACCCTGTAATAATGAGAATGGAAATGCATTTCAAATATAATGTTACAAGGAACAAAAACGCTGACTGTGAATTGTTGTTATACGCGTATAACAACAATTCGCAGTCTGTCTGTCTGTCTGTCTGTCATTCGTTACCCTTTAATAGTTGAAATATGAGTTATTTTTGTATTTACATACACATATAGTGTAAACGTCATATGAGGGCAGTCGACTATTAAACAATTTATCAACAGTGAAGATGGTGTTGTCACGATATAATCCGAAAAAGAACATCAAAAGCAAATTCTTTTTTTTTTAAAATAGAAAAATGAGGAGAAAATTGCAAACAATTTTACTGTTTGATCATACGTGTGATATCTTACCATGCTTTGATTCTTCATTTTATAATAGGCAACAAACATACAACCAATCTCATATTTGTCAATTATTCTTTTTATGTCGGCCGAGAGAATTTTCAGCATTTGTTGTTGAACTTGAGAGAGATTATTACACCTTGCACTTCGTTCGGCTGCTAAATGACCAATGCGACACCTTTGAATTACAACAGAAATGACAATTAAAAACCCTGTAAATGCATAAGGAACGAGTTAAAATTGAAGACCCTGTTTATACAACTTACAAGCAGTCATCATCGTAATCCACTGTCCTCTTTACGGTAACGTTGCCCTCATACCACTGCCCTCTTTACGACAAAATATCTCAAGTAGTACTGTCCTCTTTACGGCAACATTTCCCGAACAGTACATCCTCCTCCTTATTTCAACTTACCCCCTTATAACACTGTCCTCTTTACGGCAAAGTTCCCCTTATAGCATTTTATATTGTGTCAATTAAAAAAATGATCTGACTTGTGAGAATGTCAGCAATGGTCTTGATAACTAATTCAAGATATGCTAACACGTCCACTTCGTCAATACCAATGACGCTAAAACGACAGTGCTATTCAAAAGACATACAAACATACACATACATACATACATACATACATACATACATACATACATACATACATACATACATACATACATACATACATACATACATACTTACATACATACATACATACTTACACACATACAAATCTGGGCCAAGTATAAAAGGACATACATTAATATGTTATCTGGATTCCAGAGTTGTATACTCACTGTTCTCCTGTTTTGTTTCTCCAATGAAATCCCAGAATAGGTCTTCCTCCACAGAGTTGTGGCATCACAGAGTCGACAGCTTGTCTCAGTAACTTTGTCCTTATCAAATGTTTATCCAAGTCACCTGCAACTATTTCTTGTTGTGGAAATGGGATTTTTTCAAAATATATAGGTGTAACCATAACAACACATTTCTCCTCTGATATTTCTTCAATAAGATGTGTATACTGAAAAGATGTTCGCGCTATACCTTTTGCGTCCGGAATTGTAATATCAGCTCTTTCCTTGAGCCATGTTCGTTGTGGCTCATAATTACTTGCAATCTCAGAGACATTCATTTTCTTAACATGGTATGCGGTCAGTACATTGGTGACAGTCGGCCCACACTTTGCTCTGAATTCCGCTATTGTCATGATTGGTAAAAAATCCGCTAAAACTTCCACATCAAACGTTTCGTTAAAGTCAACTCTTCCCATCAGGGGATAGTGGACAATGTCTACTAGATGATGCTTGAAATCAGATAAAACTATCGTGCGGCTGGTATTTACTGCCATCTGAACAGCAATTTTGAATTGTCGGTATTGAAAATTTGGTCCGCCATAGAAATTAACGATGGGGAAGAGATAACGATCCAACATCTGCTGGCGTGCTGGTAAAGTAGGTATTTGGAAGGTCCCTTGAAATAATGTTTTTTCATGGACGACCATCTTTGAGCCCTGTAATCCATATGCGATAAGGGACAAACACACAATGTCACACAACCTCAATAAGCGAATTTCGTTCGTTTGGTGGGTGGGTGGGTGGGTGGGTGGGTGGGTGGGTGGGTGGCTTGGTGGGGGGGGGGGGTTCTGGCGTAAATGCTATTGTTGAACATTTTCGCACTTCTAATCAAATTTCGACGGAAACCTTTCCATCCCTCAATGATAACAGCTTTTGTATTTACTACTGAGATGTTGATAAGTTGATAAACATTGACTTCTAATGTGAGATATGGTGTTGGATTTCTGGTAGTATTTCAATGTGTTTACAATCATGTTTTTACATTACGTAGCTAGATCGTAGTGGTGTGACCACTACAGTTTTCACCATAGTTTACACAATATATAAACGTTTGATGTCGCGCTTGTGAACGCTCCTTTAGGGGGAGGGGAAGGGGGATGGGTTGACATAGACGAACGAGATTCGTTTGTTGAGACTTGTGTGACATTGTGCTATCATCCCTAAGTTTACAATTAATATATTTGAAATTTTTTACATGTCAACTGAAACAGAGCATTGTTGAACTTGACAAAAGTATACTCTTCATGATTTCACTAAGCTTCCAAAAATCTTGGTGACGTTGGTGAATTCTTAAGCGGCAGATGTCATTATCTTAGCACATTCTTACACTCAAAACGATTTTTTTCTGACGTGGGGACTATTGTCTATACTATAATATATTAAAATACAATAAAGTGACGGAAGTGGGAGATACTTCCACGATTAAAGTAATATGGTTTTTTTTACACTGTAAATGATAATCTTTGATAAACAATCACTGTTACAGTAGTTCTGGCAAATAACATGTATGTGTTGTTGTTAGTGAGATTTTTGTCGTGTCAAATAAGGAAATTTAGCAATGTTTTCGATAGTTTAGTCAGAGCTTTAACTTGCCCAATTTCTTGAAGGCGATCACTCTCGGAACTAAACAGTACCTTCAAACACAAACGTTAATATTATGAAGTAAATAAAGTAATCAAGCCTTATTCCTAAAATAGTAACATCAGATTTTAATCACATTGTATAGAGCCAGAAGTGAGATGTTCCATTTCTGCGAAGGTATAAGAATATAACATGTTCTTACTTCTACCATATTCGATATCCCGTCATACGACTTGTCGACATCCTTCGCCTTGTTCTGTTCTACTGGCTGGCTTTTGTATAGATCATCAATGGATAAAGGCAGGACGTAAAACATCACTACAGCCGATATACATATCATAGTTATAAACATATTTTTATAACGTGTCATCGTTATGTAAACACACTGAACACAGCCGGTTTAGCTCTTTGGGTTTGGTTAATGTCAAAACACGTTTCTGAATTTTTCACACCTAGTGACCTGATACATGATACACTACCGAACTGGTGTATTTACAAAGAGTGCAGTTACAGCTGTCTCGTCCAACAGGCTTTAGAATGAAAACGGACTTCACTGCTGCGCTGTAACTAAAATCGAAAATGGTTAAACAAATAACATTGCATGTGAAAGATATGTGTACAGGATATACCTCATATATGGGAGGTATCGATCAATTGAAGTTTTAGCGTAATAATTACAATGTACTTAGCATACTCCCAAGTTATCAGACAATTTAAGATACCAGTATGACGTAATTTAATACTAGTACTTTGGGGTATAATATAGCAAACACCCAAGTTCTACATACATACATACATACATACATACATACATACATACATACATACATACACACATACACACATGTACACATACATACATACATACATACATACATACATTCATACTTATATTTCACTATATCACACCATTACATGTATTGTGTTTTATCATGTTTAAACCATCCGTGTCGCTAACACATGTTTAGTACATCACATACTATTAGCAGTTCTTTCGTTGAATCCACACAGAATGCTACTTAATCATGTTCAATATGTGTGCAGGTACGATGAGCGCCGATGATTTTACAACGTCAGCTTGTTTAACTTCCATTTGTTTTACCAAGTTACAATGGCCAGACAGCTGTTATTGTACCGTCATAGAATACTGACAGTTATATTTCACTGGAAATTAAACTATATTGGATATCATTGTACACTTCAAAGTGGAAGTAAATGGCAATTCGGATACCACTCTTTTTAATGTAGGACGTCTCTAATGCTTAGGAAATATTTCGATAGTAAAATAAGAAATACAGACGTGACGATAATGAACACAGATAATTCACAATAATTTTGTCATGTCCATTTTTTCTTGACTTTTCCTTGAAGCTGAAGTTGAACTCATGGTTATATGTTTCATTTTTTCCGAACAAATATGGGGTTATTTTAGATTTTATTCACAAAGTATTACAGGAACAAACTATCGAGACAACAACTAAACAGTCCTTTTAAATATCAGGGAAGATGAAAACTAGAACGAGACAGACAAAGTAACTAAAACAGGTTCGTACGTGGGTTTTCAAGATAATTGAAATGTGTTGAAATGTAGATATCCAGATCTTTGAAGATGCGATACTTCATGACTCCAAGAATTATGAAAGACACGAACATTCACTGATTACAAGTGAATAGGACATAAAAATGACAAATTATTTTTAAAATGATGATTTTGATGTTAAAAAGATAATAACCAATGATGACAGTATCGAGAAACATCCCAGACAATAAACCAAATGTGGAGAAAAGTAACATTAAAGGAATATTTAAGCAACCATGTTCCATACTGTGCATGTACAGAGTCACATTTTCATAAAAAGACAGCAAATTTCAAGTAATTTTACCTTTTTTTGGTCGTATTAGTTTTGCTTCACGGAGATGGCGGAACCCAGCACCACTTACAGCTGCTACGTGATGTACGCCTCAACAATCAGTGGCAATATTCAGTCATATATAAAATTGCGGATTACCATAACCATCGAAAATCTATTAATAATCAACTTAATGTACGATCTTTTAAATTGTACCCTATAAAATCACATGACTATCGAAATTTGAGGTGTCATAATAAAGTTGAGTCAGTAGGCCATTGTCTGAGATGTACACAATGTGTCATGCGTTGATAGATTCATGATATGTCAAAGGACAAGACTGGGATAAATATAGAACTAATACTATATCTGTTTGATAAAACACACCAATACATAAAATATAACAAATTCTTAACTGTACACGGTTGTTACACTATCAGTTTGTAAATATATAGTTTATATCTGGTGTCTGTTACATTATCTATTGTAATAGCTTTGGTACATCATTTCAATGGTATGATTTATATAAAAAAGGGTGTGTAAATCTATCATATGTGACTTA